>NC_052342.1:24478553-24491053 GCF_016432855.1 Salvelinus namaycush | reverse complement strand
GCTGCAGGAGGATGACTGACCGATGGCCCCTGGTCATCTTCCATAACATCATTGATGTGTACTCATACAATGCCTTTGTGATATGGAACAAGATCAACCCTACCTGGATGCCTGATAAGCGGAACAAGAGGAGGGTGTTCCTGGAGCAGCTGGGAAAGGCACTTGTAACACCACACATTCAAAGAAGGGAGCGCCTCCCCCGCACAGCAGCCTCTGCAGCGCTTGTTAAAGCTGTTCAAGGGGCTGAATCTTGTCCTGATCCACCTGAGGCTGCAGCAGGCAAGTGGAGCCAATTCTGCCCCCCAAAGAAGGACTGTAAAACAAATACTATGTGCTGCACATGTGAGAAATACATCTGCAAAGTCCATGCACACGCACTTGCATACTGTCCTACATGTGCTAATTAGAGTTGATTGATTTATGTTCTTCACGTTATTGTTTAGTATCTATTATCATATTTTGTTCTTATTTATTGTTGTTGTTTATATGGGGGAGATGGTTAAAAAAATGGGAGAAGACAAGTATTTTGTAGTTGAATTCCTCAATGTACAGTATATAAGAATATGTCACTATTATTAAGACTGTTATTGTTTCACTTCAATAAAATACATTCAAAACCACTTTTCTGCTACTTTCTTAGGCTATACAAGTGTTATCTCTTGCTAAAAATGTATGTTTACACCTATGCAGTACCTTTAGCAACAATAATAATAATAATAAACCTCTACTTTAGTAAAGAAAACAATGATGACGGGTGTGTTAAATGCACTGATTAAATGCAGTCTTTCTGCGTTGTGAAGAGGGAAAACCCAGATATTCACAAAGTTTGTGATGAATGACAGGTTGTTTCTTTATTTAAGGGGTTTAGTGAAGGCGGGTCATTTTTTACCCTTAGGACAAGGGAGTAAACAGAATGCTAAGACTACACAAGGGTTAACCAGGAAGTCCTATTACTCTGACTGTACAAGAAGGTCAATAGCTCAATAGGTCAACAGCCGGTCAAGAAGAGGTGAGCAGAGGTAAGTCTCCGGATATCCTAACATGTATTTGAAGTTTCATTCCAAAACACTACATATCAATTTTCAGAAATTTTGTCAAATTAGCTTTCATTCTTTTAGGAAATTATGAAAGAGATTGGTGTGTTTTTTTCACTATTTAAGGAGGAGTAGGAGAGGACTGGGAGAGAAGGAGATGAGAAAACATGCTGTCTTTGAGTTGGATTTCACACTCAGACCACACACACACACACACACACACACACACACACACACACACACACACACACACACACACACACGCAATAACATCTGCTAACCATGTGTATGTGACCCCAAAAAATATTCGATTTGACACACACAAAACACAGACCCTTACAACTAACGTCAAACCAAGGACAGCCATTGACTCTACTGCCCCCTTCAGATGAATGTGTGCAACTACATATCACGACAACCACTACAACCAGCAGTACGAACCAGTCCCCTAAGTTAAAGGAAATAGGGGAATACCTAGTCAGTTGTCCGACTGAATGCATTCAACTGAAATGCGTCTTTCGCATTTAACCTAACCCCTCTGAAGTTTCAGTAATGTCAAGGCCACTCAAGCTGCCGGTGAAGCTGCTCTTAGAGGACTGCTATAGTCCTCATGTCCCGTCATTCAAAAGTAGGTTGATGGTTGAAAGCATGAACCTTGTCCTGTCTGAGTAGTCGTCCATAACAACACATTACTCAACCTGTCCTCCACACACCCCATTGGCTGAGTAGTCGTCCATAACAACACATTACTCAACCTGTCCTCCACACACCCCATTGTCTGAGTAGTCGTCAATAACAACACATTACTCAACCTGTCCTCCACACACCCCATTGGCTGAGTAGTCGTCAATAACAACACATTACTCAACCTGTCCTCCACACACCCCATTGGCTGAGTAGTCGTCCATAACAACACATTACTCAACCTGTCCTCCACACACCCCATTGGCTGAGTAGTCGTCAATAACAACACATTACTCAACCTGTCCTCCACACACCCCATTGTCTGAGTAGTCGTCAATAACAACACATTACTCAACCTGTCCTCCACACACCCCATTGGCAATGGGAACAACTCAGGTGAGTTAACACACACAGTAAATCACAGTGTACAGACAACCACGAGACTCACACACACACACACACACACACACACACACACACACACACACACACACACACACACACTAACGTCACAGTGGTAGAGTGTTGGTATTAAGTTACCACAGGTACGCAATGTGTTGGCCTTTTTCCACACACCTACGTGACTGAAGGACTAGCCAAGACAATGTTGTGTCCCTAGAGATCCTATTAAATTACTATGTCATAAACCCTCCGTGTTCCAACATGTTCACATAATTATAAATACAGTTTATACGAGTTTTATACACATTTTTTTGTATAAATAGCCTATCAAATATATGTGAACAGACCATTAATATCTCCATTTCATTTTTCTTGGAAAGCTGAGTGTAACGAAACTCTAGCTCTTCCTCCTCCTCGGACGAGGAGAGGCGAGACGGATCAGATGACCAATATGCAGCGTGGTAGTTAGACATAATGAAATTTATTAAACAAGACGAAAAAAACGAACTACACTTGATAATTAACAAAATAACAAAACGACGTAGACAGACCTGGACATGAGAACTTACATACAACGAAGAACGCACGAACAGGTACAGACTACAAAACAAACGAACGAACGAACGATACAGTCCCATGTGGTACCAACATACAAACACAGGAGACAACCACCCACAACAATCAATGTGAAAACACCTACCTTAATATGGCTCTCAATCAGAGGAAATGAAAACCACCTGCCTCTAATTGAGAACCATATCAGGTCACCCTTTAACAAACATAGAAACACATAACATAGACTACCCACCCAAACTCACGCCCTGACCGTCTAAACACATACAAAACAACAGAAAACAGGTCAGGAACGTGACATAACCCCCCCCTCAAGGTGCGAACTCCGGACGCACCAGCATAAAGTCTAGGGGAGGGTCTGGGTGGGCATCTGACCACGGTGGTGGTTCAGGCTCTGGGCGTGGTCCCCACCCCACCATAGTCAATCCCAGCTTCCCTATCCCCCTCCCAATGACCACCCTACTATTAAACCCACCTAATTTAAGGGGCAGCACCGGGATAAGGGGCAGCACCGGAATAAGGGGCAGCACCGGAATAAGGGGCAGCACCGGAATAAGGGGCAGCACCAGGATAAGGGACTGCAGCTCCGGACTGAGGGACTGCAGCTCCGGACTGAATGGCGGATCCTGGCTGGCTGGCTCTGGCGGATCCTGGCTGGCTGGCTCTGGCGGATCCTGGCTGGACGGCTCATGGCTGGCTGACGGATCTGGCTGCTCATGGCTGGCTGACGGATCTGGCTGCTCATGGCTGGCTGACGGATCTGGCTGCTCATGGCTGGCTGACGGATCTGGCTGCTCATGGCTGGCTGACGGATCTGGCTGCTCATGGCTGGCTGACGGATCTGGCTGCTCATGGCTGGCTGACGGATCTGGCTGCTCATGGCTGGCTGACGGATATGGCTGCTCATGGCTGGCTGACGGATCTGGCTGCTCATGGCTGGCTGACGGATCTGGCTGCTCATGGCTGGATGACGGATCTGGCTGATCCGGTCTGGCGGAAGGCTCTGGCTGATCCGGTCTGACGGAAGGCTCTGGCTGATCCGGTCTGGCGGAAGGCTCTGGCTGATCCGGTCTGGCAGAAGGCTCTGGCTGATCCTGTCTGGCGGAAGGCTCTAGCGGCTCCTGTCTGGCGGAAGGCTCTAGCGGCTCCTGTCTGGCGGACGGCTCTAGCGGCTCCTGTCTGGCGGACGGCTCTGTAGGCTCATGGCAGACGGGTGGCTTTGCAGGCTCATGGCAGACGGGCGGCTTTGAAGGCTCAATACAGACGGACAGTTCAGACGGCGTTGGGCAGACGGGCAGTTCAGGCGCCGTTGGGCAGACGGGCAGTTCAGGCGCCGCTGGGCAGACGGGCAGTTCAGGCGCCGCTGGGCAGACGGGCAGTTCAGGCACCGCTGGGCAGACGGCAGACTCTGGCCGGCTGAGACGCACTGTAGGCCTGGTGCGTGGTGCCGGAACTGGAGGTACCGGGTTAAGGACACGCACCTTCAGGCTAGTGCGGGGAACAACAACAGGACGCACAGGACTCTGGGGACACACAGGAGGCTTGGTGCGTGGTGCCGGGACTGGAGGCACTGGGCTGGAGACACACACCACAGGGAGAGTGCGTGGAGGAGGAACAGGGCTCTGGAGACGCACTGGAAGCCTGGTGCGTGGTGTAGGCACTGGTGGTACTGGGCTGGAGCGGGGAGGTGGCGCCGGAAATACCGGACCGTGCAGGCATACTGGCTCCCTTGAGCACTGAGCCTGCCCAACCTTACCTGGTTGTATGCTCCCCGTCGCCCGACCAGTGCGGGGAGGTGGAATAACCCGCACCGGGCTATGTAGGCGAACCGGGGACACCATGCGTAAGGCTGGTGCCATGTAAGCCGGCCCGAGGAGACTTACTGGTGGCCAGATATGTAGGGCCGGCTTCATGACATCCGGCTCAATACTCAATCTAGCCCGGCCGATACGAGGAGCTGGTATGTACCGCACCGGGCTGTGCACACGTACAGGAGACACCATGCGCTCTACTGCGTAACATGGTGTCTGCCCGTACTCTCGCTCTCCACGGTAAGTACAGGGAGGTAAGTACAGGGAGTGGGCGCAGGTCTCCTACCTGACTTCGCCACTCTCCCTTCTAGCCCCCCCCCCAAGAAATATTTGGGGTTTACTCACAGGCTTCCAGCCACGTCTCCTTGCTGCCTCCCCAAACCACCGCTCCTGGGCTTTAGCTGCCTCCCTCTCTTCCCGAGAGCGGCGATTCTCTCCTGCCTTAGCCCAGGGTCCTTCTCCATTCAATATCTCCTCCCATGTCCACGAATCCTGGTTTCGCTGTAGCGCTCTCCCACGCCGCTTGGTCTTTGGTTGGTGGGTGGTTCTGTAACGAAACTCTAGCTCTTCCTCCTCCTCGGACGAGGAGAGGCGAGACGGATCAGATGACCAATATGCAGCGTGGTAGTTAGACATAATGAAATTTATTAAACAAGACGAAAAAAACGAACTACACTTGATAATTAACAAAATAACAAAACGATGTAGACAGACCTGGACATGAGAACTTACATACAACGAAGAACGCACGAACAGGTACAGACTACAAAACAAACGAACGAACGAACGATACAGTCCCATGTGGTACCAACATACAAACACAGGAGACAACCACCCACAACAATCAATGTGAAAACACCTACCTTAATATGGCTCTCAATCAGAGGAAATGAAAACCACCTGCCTCTAATTGAGAACCATATCAGGTCACCCTTTAACAAACATAGAAACGCATAACATAGACTACCCACCCAAACTCACGCCCTGACCGTCTAAACACATACAAAACAACAGAAAACAGGTCAGGAACGTGACACTGAGACTGCTATTATATGATACAATATCAGTACTATTTGCAATTACATCGTCAACTGGTTTCCACCAGTGTATGGCTGCATTGTTTGAATGGAATGTTGGCATATTGGCAGTTAAATTGAAGTTTATGGAATCGTTCCTCTAAAACTGTCTGGCTCGCTCCATAGCTTGGGACTATAAGGATCTATCTGCACTAAGACGATTCTGAGATCCTTTGGCTTTGAAATTCTGAACCTTCATTTGGTTTGAATGGTGTCAGCTGTTTGTTTTTTTACCTTGTATTCTTATTAACTTAATAACATGAATTGGGGGTATTTAGAGTACTATATAGGTAGACAACATTGAAAATAACAAGAAAGAAACGTATAGTCCCAAGCTCTCTAGCTAACAAACATACAGTAGAGATAAATTCTTAAAATACGTTATTTTACACATCTTATCACAGCACTGGCATACCATGTTAGACCAACCCCCTTGACAAAAATGGCTGTTCTTTACATCGAAATAGAATGGGGGAAAAAATGGGTTTGGAACCTCTAATACTGGCAATTTGTTTGGTAAACTAATGGGTACGCTCGTAATGGATGCCTGGTACTGCAATGAATCAACAATGGCTGCCAGTCCACCCATTATGTCATCATTGACTTGAAGGGTGACGCCAGTTTTATTCATTCTATTTCTATCATTGGGGGCTGCTGAGTGGAGTACGGCTTATAATAATGTCTGGAATGGTGTAAATGTAATACGTTCAAATACAACGTTACAGTTGATGGTTAGCTAGCTAGTGAATTTAGCATTGACATGAAATAAATTATTAGCATTGACATGAAATCAATTAAAACACATCAAAACACGACATGGTATCAAGAACAAGATGAAATTAGCTGAAATGACTCACTTACAATCAGTGGTGGAAAAAGTACCTGATTGTAAAGACACTTTAACAGAAAATGAATGAAGTAAATGTGAAAGCCACCCAGTAAAATAGTACTTGAGGAAAAGTCTAAAAGTATTTGGTTTTAAATATACTTCAATATCAAAGTAAATGTAATTTCAAAAATATACTTAAGAATTAAAAGTAAATATGGCATATATGGCAAACCAGATGGCACAATTTTCTTGTTTTTTAAATTTATAGATAGTCAGGGGCACACTCCAACACTCAGACATAATTTACAAATTAAGCATTTGTGTTTAGTGAGTGAACCAGATCAGAGGTAATAGGGATGACTAGGGATGTTCTCTTGATAAGTGGGTGAATTGGACCATTTTCCTGTCCTGTTAACCATTCAAAATGTAATGAGTACTTTTAGGTGTCAGGGAAAATTTATGAAGTAAAAAGTAGTCAAAAATATAAATAGTAAAGGAAAGTACAGATACCCTAAAAAACTAGATAGGTAGTACTTTTAAAGTATTATTTACTTCAGTACTTAACTCCGCTACTTACGATTCCCCACATGGAAGTTTCTTGACATTGTTTCTAACTATCCAGAATGACAACAACACACAGACTTCTTCCCCACTGAAGCATGCATATTGTTTTCATGGCGCTGTCAGCTAACTCATCTATAGGATACACTGCCCGGAAGTAGCTAACCCTATACAATGTATACACAGAGGATATGTTGTCGTCTGTAATATTTATTGAGTATGATTAGCATCAATATAATGTTAATTGAGTATGATTAGCATCAATATAATGTTTATTGAGTATGATTAGCATCAATATAATGTTTATTGTGTATGATTAGCATAAATATAATGTTTATTGAGTATGATTAGCATCAATATAATGTTAATTGAGTATGATTAGCATCAATATAATGTTTATTGAGTATGATTAGCATCAATATAATGTTTATTGAGTATGATTAGCATAAATATAATGTTTATTGTGTATGATTAGCATCAATATAATGTTTATTGAGTATGATTAGCATAAATATAATGTTTATTGAGTATGATTAGCATCAATATAATGTTTATTGAGTATGATTAGCATCAATATAATGTTAATTGAGTATGATTAGCATCAATATAATGTTAATTGAGTATGATTAGCATCAATATAATGTTAATTAAGTATGATTAACATGAATAGAAAGATAAATGTTTCCAGGTAGCTGGGTCCCTTCACAGGGTTTCATATGACGCAAGATCAGGAGCATCACATTATATCTGCTTCCCAAAAGGCACCCTATTCCCTACATAGTGCACTACTTTTGACCAGAGCCATGTTCCCTACATAGTGCACTACTTTTGACCAGAGCCATGTTCCCTACATAGTGCACTACTTTTGACCAGAGCCATGTTGTCACGTTCTGACCTTAGTTCCTTTGTTATGTCTTTATTTTAGTTTGGTCAGGGCGTGAGTTGGGGTGGGCATTCTATGTTGTTTTTTCTATGTTTTGTTCTATTGTCCTTTTCTATGTGTTTGGCCTGATATGGTTCTCAATCAGAGGCAGGTGTCAGTCGTTGTCTCTGATTGGGGGCCATATTTAGGTAGCCTGTTTTTCATTGTGTTTTGTGGGTGATTATTTTCTGTGTAGTGGATGTCACCTTACAGAACTGTTGCGTTTCGTTCGCCTTTGTTATTTTGTTTAGTGTTCTATGTTTAATAAATATAATGATGAACACTTACCACGCTGCGCTTTGGTCCTCACCTCATTCCAACGACGAGCGTTACACATGTTCCCTACATAGTGCACTACTTTTGACCAGAGCCCTACTCCCTACATAGACCACTACTTTTGACTAGATCCCTATAGGGCCGTCATCAAAGTAGTACACTATATATAGCAACAGGGTGCTTCATATTGTGGTAGATTAGAGGCATCACATTAGAAACGCCTGACTTATCATTGAACCCATCTCTAAGATCCTAAAACCAGATCTAGTTTAGACCCCATTGGACAGTGGGTTATTGTATGAGGACTGTATGTGTGTGCGTGCATGCATGCGTCTGTGTGAATCACTACGTAATTGGAGAGTGATATGTGATAAGGCGTGGTACGTGATGAGGCCGCGAGAGAAAACATACAAGATGGATACAGGATAAGTCTACTGTAATCGACTGTACTTAGTGTCACATTGGTGCGGACAGGAAGGAAACTCAATAGCCACTCTGCTTTGCAGACTGAGGAAGATCCATTTGGAGAAGGGGAATAACGCCACGATTTAATCCACTAGAGAGATTAATTCAACCCTTATATGGTCAGATCAACCCACTATAGAGATTAATTCAACCCTTATATGGTCAGATCAACCCACTATAGAGATTAATTCAACCCTTATATGGTCAGTTCAACCCACTATATAAATGAATTCAACCCTTATATGGTCAGTTCAACCCACTATGAGATTAATTCAACCCTTATATGGTCAGTTCAACCCACTATATAAATGAATTCAACCCTTATATGGTCAGTTCAACCCACTATGAGATCAATTCAACCCTTATATGGTCAGTTCAACCCACTATATAAATGAATTCAACCCTTATATGGTCAGATCAACCCACTATAGAGATTAATTCAACCCTTATATGGTCAGTTCAACCCACTATATAAATGAATTCAACCCTTATATGGTCAGTTCAACCCACTATAGAGATTAATTCAACCCTTATATGGTCAGTTCAACCCACTATATAAATGAATTCAACCCTTATATGGTCAGTTCAACCCACTATGAGATCAATTCAACCCTTATATGGTCAGTTCAACCCACTATATAAATGAATTCAACCCTTATATGGTCAGATCAACCCACTATAGAGATTAATTCAACCCTTATATGGTCAGTTCAACCCACTATATAAATGAATTCAACCCTTATATGGTCAGTTCAACCCACTATAGAGATTAATTCAACCCTTATATGGTCAGTTCAACCCACTATATAAATGAATTCAACCCTTATATGGTCAGTTCAACCCACTATGAGATCAATTCAACCCTTATCGTCAGTTCAACCCACTATGAGATCAATTCAACCCTTATCGTCAGTTCAACCCACTATGAGATCAATTCAACCCTTATCGTCAGTTCAACCCACTATGAGATCAATTCAACCCTTATCGTCAGTTCAACCCACTATGAGATCAATTCAACCCTTATCGTCAGTTCAACCCACTATGAGATCAATTCAACCCTTATCGTCAGTTCAACCCACTATGAGATCAATTCAACCCTTATCGTCAGTTCAACCCACTATGAGATCAATTCAACCCTTATCGTCAGTTCAACCCACTATGAGATCAATTCAACCCTTATCGTCAGTTCAACCCACTATGAGATCAATTCAACCCTTATATGGTCAGTTCAACCCACTATGAGATCAATTCAACCCTTATATGGTCAGTTCAACCCACTATGAGATCAATTCAACCCTTATATGGTCAGTTCAACCCACTATGAGATCAATTCAACCCTTATATGGTCAGTTCAACCCACTATGAGATCAATTCAACCCTTATATGGTCAGTTCAACCCACTATGAGATCAATTCAACCCTTATATGGTCAGTTCAACCCACTATGAGATCAATTCAACCCTTATATGGTCAGTTCAACCCACTATGAGATCAATTCAACCCTTATATGGTCAGTTCAAGCCACTATGAGATCAATTCAACCCTTATCGTCAGTTCAAGCCACTATGAGATCAATTCAACCCTTATCGTCAGTTCAACCCACTATGAGATCAATTCAACCCTTATCGTCAGTTCAACCCACTATGAGATCAATTCAACCCTTATATGGTCAGTTCAAGCTGTGGTGGTCAGTGCCATTTCAGATGAGGGAGTAAAAATGTTTTTTCATGAGCATGGGCTTATTTCTTTTTCAGCATATTGAAAGACTGTCATTCATACATGGTTTCTCAAATGATTGCCTCGCTTGGTTTATCAACTACTTCTCTGATAGAGTTCAGTGTGTCAAATCGGAGGGCCTGTTGTTCCTCCTTTGGTCGTCTTTCCTTCCAGTTCTCTGCTGCCAATGACTGGAACGAACTGCAAAAATCTCTGAAGCTGGAAACACTTATCTCCCTCACTATCTTTAAGCACCAGCTGTCAGAGCAGCTCACAGATTACTGCACCTGTACATAGCCCATCTATAATTTAGCCCAAACAACTACCTCTTCCCCTACTGTATTTATTTATTTTGCTCCTTTGCCCCCAATTATTTCTATTTCTACTTTGCACATTCTTCCACTGCAAATCTACCATTCCAGTGTTTTACTTGCTATATTGTATTTACCTCGCCACCATGGCCTTTTTTTGCCTTTACCTCCCTTATCTCACCTCATTTGCTCACATTGTATATAGACTTATTTTTCTACTGTATTATTGGCTGTATGTTTTGTTTATTCCATGTGTAACTCTGTGTTGTTGTATGTGTCGAAATGCTATGCTTTATCTTGGCCAGGTCGCAGTTGCAAATGAGAACTTGTTCTCAACTAGCCTTAAATAAAGGTGATTTTTTTAAATTTTATTCATCATTCACCCAGTTCAATGTAACATCGATAGGTTTAGGCTACTACATAATACTGGAATTTTCCCTATACCCATCATGAGGTTGCTATCACCTAGCCTATGAATGAAAGTTTACAACGTAGGTGCACACAGGTCGAGAGACAAATTTGATGTGACAGACAGTGACATTCAATACCGCCTTGCACACTCTTGCCTGCATCTATTCTGATATAGGGTGTAATCATTAGTCCAACAGTTGCAAATGAGAGTATCTATTGGACAAATTCCGGTATCTTTATTCCCGTTTTGTTCCGTTTGCTTCCGTTTAAGAAATGTTTTTCAACAGAATTGGCGGAATGAATACACCCCTGATCACACGTAAACACAGTTCACTTTCATAGCAGCCACGTTGTATTCCTTCTCACATGTATGAGCTCTCCTCTTCTCACCTCTTCCCTTCGCTTGTGGATTTTAATGCACAACACATCAGCTGTATGTGACCAGGCGAAAAAACCTGTCCAAGCCAAACAGCTACACACAGCCTACATCGTTGTCACCATATTAGCTAATGTAACATCATAGTCAGCATAGCCAATAGAACTAACGCGTTAGTAAACCCACTCAATCATGCAGTAACGCTACAGTGTACAGTCAGTAAGCAGTTACACCAGCAGGCCCCAGTGGCAATAGATTAGTTAAACCAAAAGCTTACCTTGACTTGGAAGAGTTCCAGTGTTGTGATGAATAGTCCTAGCCAGCAAAGATAACATAGCATCCCTCTGTTTGAGCAGGGTGTTTCAGTAGGCTGAACTAGCTAGATGTATTTGCTTGCTAATTAAGTGAAAATGAAAGTGAAAAAATGCTGAAATCTCTCTCTCTATTTCTCTCTTGCTTCTCCTTCATTTTGGGAAGAAATTAATTTGTTAAAAACTGTTCAACTATTTTCTTTCTCTTTCTTTGAGTCAACTACTCACCACATTTTATGCACTGCAGTGCTAACTAGCTGTAGCTTATGCTTTCAGTACTAGATTCATTCTCTGATCCTTTGATTGGGTGGACAACATGTCAGTTCATGCTGAAAGAGCTCTGATAGGTTGGAGGACATCCTCCAGAAGTTGTCATAACTACCGTGTAAGTCTACGGAAAGGGTGAGAACCAAGAGCCTCCTAGGTTTTATATTGAAGTCAATGTACTCTGAGGAGGACGGAAGCTAGCTGTCCTCCTTCTACACCATGGTGCTACCCTACAGAGTGCTGTTGAGGCTACTGTAGACCTTCTTTGGAAAGTAGTGTGTTATAATCAATTATTTGGCGACGTGAATATATTTAACATAGTTTTATCTAAAAAGGATAACTTTTGAAATGTTAGATTTAGTTAATTAAGCATGTGGAGTAATTAGTAGGATTCTATGTTTACACATTCAAAAGTGATCACTTTTGATAAAAATGCTTTATCTGCCTCCCCAATGAAAACTAGTGTGAAAATTCAA
>NC_052342.1:24376053-24473553 GCF_016432855.1 Salvelinus namaycush | reverse complement strand
GGATGTAGAGATATCTACCTGTATAGGACCCTGGATGTAGAGATATCTACCTGTATATTACCCTGGATGTAGAGATATCTACCTGTATAGGACCCTGGATGTAGAGATATCTACCTGTATAGGACCCTGGATGTAGAGATATCTACCTGTATAGGACCCTGGATGTAGAGATATCTACCTGTATAGGACCCGTTAGAGTTAACAGCCTCAGAAATCGCAGCCCAAATCAATGCTTCACAGAGTTCAAGTAACAGACACATCTCAACATCAACTGCTCAGAGGAGACTGTGTGAATCAGGCCTTCATGGTCGAATTGCTGCAAACAAACCACTACTAAAGGACACCAATAATAAGAAGAGACTTGCTTGGGCCAAGAAACATGAGCAATGGACATTAGACCGGTGGAAATCTGTTCTTTGGTCTGATGAGTCCAAATTTGCGATTTTTGGTTCCAAACGCCTTGTCTTTGTGAATGGATGATCTCCGCATGTGTGGTTCCCACCGTGATTTATTTAGAATTCAAGGCACACTTAACCAGCATGGCTACCATAGCATTCTGCAGCGATACGTCATCCCATCTGGTTTTCCGCTTAGCGGGAAGTGGAAACGTCTAGGAGCAACAACGGCTCAACTGCGAAATGGTAGGCCACACAAGCTCACAGAGCAGGACCGCCGAGCTGTGAAACGTGTAGTGCGTAAAAATCAGTTGCAACACTCACTACCGAGTCCCAAACTGCCTCTGGAAGCAACGTCAGCACAAGAACTGTTCGTCGGGAGCTTTATGAAACGGGTTTACATGGCCGAGCAGCCGCACACAAGCATAAGATCACCATACGCAATGCCAAGCGTTGGCAGGAGTGGTGTAAAGCTTACCGCCATTGGACTCTGGAGCAGTGGAAATGCAATCTCTGGAGTGATGAATCACGCTTCACCATCTGGCAGTTCAACGGACAAATGTGGGTTTGGCAGATGCCAGGAAAACACTACCTCCCCCAATGCATAGTGCCAACTATAAAGTTTCATGAGGGAAGAATAATGGTCTGGGGTTGTTTTTCATGGTTCAAACTAGGCCCCTTTCAGTTCCAGTGAAAGGATATTGTGACGCTACAGCATGCAATGACATTCTAGATGATTCTGTGCTTCCAACTATGTGGCAACAGTTTGGGGCAGGCCTTTTCCTGTTTCAGCATGACAATGCCCCTGTTCACAAAGCAAGGTCCATACAGAAATACAGTACCAGCCAAAAGTTTGGACACAATTACTCATTCACGTTTTTTTCTTTATTTTTACTATTTTCTACATTGTAGAATAATAGTGAAGACATGCAAAATATGAAATAACACATATGGAATCATGTCGTAACCAAAAAAGTGTTAAAAACAAATCAAAATATATTTTAGATTTTAGATTCTTCAAAATAGCCGCTCTTTGCCTTGATGACAGCTTTGTGTATCAACCTATGTATGGCCCTGGGCAATACAAGCCAGTGTCATCAATACATCCCATAGTATACAGTAGAGTAGGCCTAGTTAAGGTAGGCTTAGTTACAGTAGGTCGGGTTACAGTAGGCCGGGTTACAGTGGACCTGGTACCAATAATAATAACATGTAAAAATATAATAATAATAATAATAATATAGTAGAGTATGGTCCCAAATGACACCCTCATCCCTACATAGTGCACTACTTTTGACAGGCCTTGGTCTAGTGTTCAGTAGGGTTATGAACCATGCAATGACCTCAATTAACTAAATGCTAATTATTTAAGCAATAAGGCACGGGTGTGGGGTGTGGTATATGGCCAGTATACCACGGCTAAGGGCTGTTCTTAGACACAGCCCTTAGCTGTGGTACAGTTGAAGTCGGAAGTTTACATACACTTAGGTTGGAGTCATTAAAACTTGTTTTTCAACCACTCCACAAATTTCTTGTTAACAAACTATAGTTTTGGCAAGTCGGTTAGGACATCTACTTTGTGCAAGACACAAGGAAATTTTCCAACAATTGTTGAGGACAGAAAATTAGGTGGATATATTGAAGCAACATCTCAAGACATCAGTCAGGAAGTTAAAGCTTGGTCGCAAATGGGTCTTCCAAATGGACAATGACCCCAAGCATACTTCCAAAGTTGTGGTAAAATGGCTTAAGGACAACAAAGTGAAGGTATTGGAGTGGCCATCACAAAGCCCTGACCTCAATCCTATAAAAAATGTGTGGGCAGAACTGAAAAAGCATGTGCGAGCAAGGAGGCCTACAAACCTGACTCAGTTACACCAGCTCTGTCAGGAGGAATGGGCCAATATCCACCCAACTTTTTGTGGGAAGCTTGTGGAAGGCTACCCGAAACGTTTGACCCAAGTAAACAATTTAAAGGCAATGCTACCAAATACTAATTGAGTGTATGTAAACTTCTGACCCACTGGGAATGTGATGAAAGAAATAAAAGCTGAAATAAATAATTCTCTACTATTATTCTGACATTTCACATTCTTAAAATAAAGTGGTGATCCTAACTGACCTAAGACAGGGATGTTTTACAAGGATTAAATGTCAGGAATTGTGAAAAACTGAGTTTAAATGTATTTGGCTAAGGTGTATGTAAACTTTCGACTTCAACTGTATATTGGCCATATATCACAAACCCCCGACGTGCCTTATTGCTATTATAAACTGGTTACCAATGTAATTAGAGCAGTAAAAATAAATGTTTTGTCATTCTTATGGTATACTGTCTGATATACCACGGCCGTCAGCCAATCAGCATTCAGGGCTGGAACCACAGTTTATAATATTGATTATAATGTAACATGGCATTGTTGAATACTCGTTTCTGATTGGCTTGAAGGGCATTCTAGAGTGTGTATTATTTCCCTGTAACACACGGTATATCAGAACGGTAGAATTCAACGGCTATAGTTCATTTTCACATGTTTTCTTTGAGCTGCTTTTGAAAGCAAAAGTCAAATTGAAAACAGTATTGGTAATGGACTGATAGTTTAGTTAGCTAAACTAGTAAGTCTGTTTGGTTACCACGGTAACTACTGTAGCTATCTAGTAAACTTGCTAGCTACTTCAGTGGATGTTGAACACATTTCTAGCGGCAAATATGTTAAATTATGGCCATGGTGTTAAAAGGATAATCCACTGGGGGCTCTGGACAATAATGCACACTTTGAAAGGCATTCATTATTTTCTATAGAACGCATTGGTTATCCCTTACATAGAATATTGATGATTGGTTCGTCAATTAGGTCACGTTCAAACAGTTTAACATCAAATTGATCCAATCCAGGTCGATGCAGTACGGTGTGTGTGTGTGTGTGTGTGTGTGTGTGTGTGTGTGTGTGTGTGTGTGTGTGTGTGTGTGTGTGTGTGTGTGTGTGTGTGTGTGTGTGTGTGTGTGTGTGTGTGTGTGTGTGTGTGTGGGAACCTAGACAAATGTATTAAAATCTTTCTGATGAAAATGGCTCTATCAAAGTGTTCTACGTTCAACTTGGAATTAAATGATCCCGTCTTAATCTTAATATCAGACCAAAGGACAGAGTTAAAGCTACAGTTCAACAAATGGGTAAATATCAAGACTTCAAATATCCATTGAGCAGATACCCAAACCAGATCTCAGACTGTAGCTTTAAACTCATTCCATGATAACTATTAAAAATAACTGATCTCAGATCAGCAACTCTTTTATATATAGAAAAGAGAGGGAGCGAGAGAAAGCCAAAGTCTAAATCCCTTCTCCAATAACATTGAATTATATCCAATTAAAATCATAGTTAGGGAGCACAGATAAAGTCTTATGTTCACTTCTCTTACACATGCTTAGAATAAAAATAATTATATGTGGATGGGGAGGGTTCTAGGCTACATTGAAACCTGGTGGAGGTTATTGATAGAAAATTCCACTAATAATTCACCACTACATTCAAGAGAAAAATGGTTATTTGGTTGTCCCGTAGGAGAACCCTTTTTGGTTCCAGGTAGAACCCTTTTGAGTTCCATTTGCAACCATCTGTGGAATGGAAACCCAAAAGGGTTCTACCTGGAACCAAATAAGGGTTCTTCAAAGGGTTCTCCTATGTGGACAGTCGAAAACCCCTTTTAGGTTCTAGATAGCACTTTTTTTTTAAAGAGTGTAGTTCCTGATAGTTGAGTGGGTTAAACATAGTTCTGACAACAAGGTTATTGTGGGTACTCAATATGTGTTAGTCTACTAGATAACCATAAGCCTACCTATCAATGACCTATCAATGACGATGACTGGAGACCTGATCAGACTATAGATACACGTGCATAATCAAGGTATTTAAGTTTTTTGTTTTAAGAAATGTAAAAAAATATATATATTTATTTATTTTGTTTTGTCATTATGGGCTATTATGTGTAGATTGATTTTTTTTTAAAAATGTAATCATTTTTAGAAAAAGGCTTAATTAAGGTAACAAAACGTGAAAAAAGTCAAGAGGTCTGAAAACTTTCCAAATGAATTGTACAATGCATTCGGAAAGTATTCAGACCCCTTTACTTTTTCCGTATATTGTTACATTACAGCCTTTTTTACCCTCATCAATCTACACACAATACCGCATAATGACAAAGCAAAAATAGGTTTGTAGAAATGTTTGCACATTTATTACAAATAAAAAACTGAAATATCTTATTTGCGTAAGTATTCAGACTCTTTGCTATGAGACTCAACATTGAACTCAGGTGCATCCTGTTTTTATTGATCATCCTTGAGATGTTTTTACAACTTGATTGGAGTCCACCTGTGGTAAATTCAATTTATTGGACATGATTTGGAAAGGCACACACCTGTCTATATAAGGTCCCACAGTTGACGTCAGAGCAAAAACCAAGCCATGAGGTCAAAGGAATTTTTCCGTAGCGCTCCAAGACAGGATTGTGTCACGGCACAGATCTGGGGAAGGGTACCAAAAAAATGTCTGCAGCATTGAAAGTCCCTCTTCCTAGAGCTGGCCACCCGGCCAAACTGAGAAATTGGGAGAGAAGGGCCTTGGTCAGGGAGGTGACCAAGAACCCGATGGTCACTCTGACAGAGCTCCAGAGTTCCTCTGTGGAGATGGGAGAACATTCCAGAGGACAACAATCTCTGCAGCACTCCACCAATCAGACCGTTCTGGTAAAGTGGCCAGACAGAAGCCACTCTTCAGTAAAAGGCACTTGACAGCCCGCTTGGAGTTTGCCAAAAGGCACCTAAAGGTCTCTCAGACCATGAGAAACAAGATTCTCTGGTCTGATGAAACCAAATGCCAAGTGTCATGTCTGGAGGAAACCAGGCACTGCTCGTTACCTGGCCACTACAATATCTACTGTGAAGCATGGTGGTGGCAGCATCATGCTGTGGGGATGTTTTTCAGCAGCAGGGATTCGGAGACTAGAGCGCTCAGGACTTCAGACTGGGGTGAAGGTCACCTTCCAACAGGACAACAACCCTAAGGACACAGCCAAGACAACGCAGGGCTTCGGGACAAGCCTCTGAATGTCCTTGAGTGGCCCAGCCAGAGCCCGGACTAAACATCTCTGGAGAGACATGAAAATAGCTGTGCAGTGACGCTCCCCAACCAATCTGACAGAGCTTGAGAGGATCTGCAGAGGAGAATGGGAGAAACTCCCCACATACAAGTGTGCCAAGCTTGTAGCGTCATACCCAAGAAGACTTGAGGCTGTAATCGATGCCAAAGGTTCTTCAACAAAGCACTGAGTAAAGAGTCTGAATACTTAAATGTGATTTTCTAAAATGTCTAAAAAACTGTTTTTGCTTTGTCATTATGGGGTATTGTGATGTCATTATGGGGTATTGTGTGTAGATTGATGAGGGAATAATTTTTTAGAATAAGGCTGTAACGTAAAAAAATGTGGAAAAAGTGAAGGGGTTCTGAACACTTTCCGAATGCACTGTATAACCAGACCATAGATAGAATACCAGATTGTCCAATAACTGATGGACAGGAAGAGATGGGAAGAGATCATAGGTAAATAGAAAGAGGTCATTAGAATAATTATATATTTTTTTAAATGTAACCTTTATTTAACTAGGCAAGTCAGATAAGAACAAATTCTTATTTACAATGACGGCCTACCAGGAAACAGTAGGTTAACTGCCTTGTTCAGGGGCAGAACGACAGATTTTTACCTTGTCAGCTCGGGGATTCAATCCAGCAACCTTTTGGTTACTGGCCCAATGCTCTAACCACTAGGCTACCTGCCACCTACTATGGCAGACCATGCTCCAGTTCCCTGGATGGCCATCCATCTTGTGATGAAAGCTACAGAGAGTCGGACGCCATTTTGGATCCGGCGGTAATTCCTCCATTGGGAATAGAGGGGAAATGGGAAAACTATCGGAGAAGGGGCTTTGATGTTGGGTCTGCTGACACTGGGAGCCTTAACATCTCTTACGTAAAGTAGGTTAAGTACAGTAAGTCAAGCATTGTGAGTCAGGAACAATCAACAACTGGGTTGCTCTCCACCTCTCAGCCCCAAAGCGATGCTTCTGGGTGGCTTACCATCCAACCATGAATGACAACAACTGACTGAGCAAAGAGATACTCAAACTCTCTTTGAGGATAATAGAAGTCCTATATAAGGATGCTTCTTTATGATCAAAACTGCTGTCTCAGTACACAGATGAGATTAAATTAAATATTTCCTTTAGCAACCAACAATGTATACTCTGCTTACAGTGGCTTGCGAAAGTATTCACCCCCTTGGCATTTTTCCTATTTTGTTGCCTTACAACCTGGAAATAAAAATCAATTTTTGGGGGGTCTGTTTCATTTGATTTACACAACATGCCTACCACTTTGAAGATACAAAATATTTTTTATTGTGAACAAACAAGAAATAAGCCCAAAAAACTGAAAACTTAAGCATGCATAACTACTCACCCCGTCAAAGACAATACTTTGTTGAGCCACATTTTGCAGCAATTACAGCATTACGTCTCTTGGGGTATGTCTCTATAAACTTGGCACATCTAGCCACTGGGATTTTTCCCCATTCTTTAAGGCAAAAAAGGTCATTCAAGTTGGATGGGTTCTGCTGGTTTACAGCAATCTTTAAGTCATACCACAGATTCTCAATTGGATTGAGGTCTGGGCTTTGACTAGGCCATTCCAAGAAATGTAAATGTTTCCCCTTAAACCACTCGTGTTGCTTTTGCAGTATGATTAGGGTCATTGTCCTGCTGGAAGGTGAACCTCCATCCCAGTCTCAAATCTCTGGAAGACTGTAACAGGTTTCCCTTATGAATTTCCCTGTATTTAGCGCCATCCACCATTCCTTCAATTCTGACCAGTTTCCCAGTCCCTGCCGATGAAAAACATCCCCACAGCATGATGCTGCCACCACCATGCTTCACTGTAGGGATGGTCCTCTCTGGGTGATGAGAGGTGTTGGATTTGCGCCAGACATAGCGTTTTCCTTGATGGCCAAAAAGCTACATTTTTGTCTCATCTGACCATATGTTTGGGGAGTCTCCAACATGCCATTTGGCGAACACCAAACATGTTTGCTTATTTTTTTCTTTAAGCAATAGCTTTTTTTCTGGCCACTCTTCCGTAAAGCCCAACTCTGTGGAGTGTACAGCTTAAAGTGGGCCTATGGACAGATACTCCAATCTCTGCTGTGGAGCTTTGCAGCTCTTTTAGGGTTATCTTTGATCTCTTTGTTGCCTCTCTGATTAATTCCCTCCATGCCTGGTTTGTGAGTTTTGGTGGGCAGCCCTCTCTTGGCAGGTTTGCTGTGGTGCCATATTCTTTCCATTTTTTTAATAATGGATTTATTGGTGCTCCGTGGGATGTTCAAAGTTCAACGTTTTTTAGAACCCAACCCTGACCTGTACTTCTCCACAACTTTGTCCCTGACCTGTTTGGAGAGCTCCTTGGTCTTCATGGTGCCGCTTGCTTGGTGGTGCCGCTTGCTTAGTGGTGTTGCAGATTCTGGGGCCTTTCAGAACAGTTGTATATATATACTGAGATCATGTGACAGATCATGTGACACCTAGATTGCACACAGGTGGACTTTACTTAACACATTTTGTGACTTCTGAAGGTAATTGGTTGCACCAGATCTTATTTAGGGGCTTCATAGCAAAGGGGGTGAATACATATGCACGCACCACTTTTCCGTTGTTATTTTATTAATATTTTTTGAAACAAGTTATTTTTTTAATCTCATTTCACCAATTTGGACTATTTTGTGTACGTCCATTACATGAAATCCAAATAAAAATCATTTTCAATTACAGGTTGTAATGCAACAAAATATGAAAAACGCCAAGGGGGAGGAATAATTTTGCAAGGAACTGTATATGTTATAATATCGGATTTTACACAGATGATGGTGAGGATGATGGTGATGATGACGCTGATGATGATGGCGATGATGATGCTGAGGAGGATGATGGTCATGATGATGACGATGATGGCTATGGTGGTGATGATGATGGCTTGATTATGATGATGAGAATGAGGATGATGATGATGGTGGCTTGATAAGGAAGATGGTGATGGTGATGTAGATGGTGATGATGATGGCTTGATGGCAATGATGATGATGATGGATTGATGGTGAGGAGGAGGATGATGATGATGGTGGCTTGATGAGGAAGATGATGATGATGATGATGATGAGGATGGTGGTCATGATGATGATGCTGGCGTGATGGTGATGATGATGGCCTGATGGTGATGATGATGATGATGATGATGATGAGGATGATGATGACTTTAATACGGGGAAACTTAAATCCGTTTTACCAAATTTCTACCAGCATGTTAAATGTGCAACCAGAGGGGAAAAAACTCTGGACCACCTTTACTCCACACACAGAGACGCATACAAAGCTCTCCCTCGCCCTCCATTTGGCAAATCTGACCATAATTCTATCCTCCTGATTCCTGCCTACAAGCAAAAAAAATTGAGCAGTAAGCACCAGTGATTAGATCAATAAAAAAAAATTCAGATGCTAAGCTACAGGACTGTTTTGCTAGCACAGACTGGAATATGTCCCGGGATTCCTCCAATGGCATTGAGCAGTACACCATAACAGACATTGGCTTCATCAATAAGTGCATCGATGACGTCGTTCCCACAGTGACCGTAAGGACATACCCGAACCAGAAGCTACGGATTACAGGCAACATTCCCACTGAGCTAAAGGCTAGAGCTGCCACTTTCAAGGAGTGGGACTGTAACCCGGAAGCTTATAAGAAATCCACTATGCCCTCCGACGAACCATCAAACAGGCAAAGCGTCAAGACAGGACTAAGATCGAATCGTACTACACCGGCTTTGACGCACGTCGGATGTGGCAGGACTTGCAAACCATTACAGACTACAAAGGGTAGTACAGCCGAGAGCTTCCCAGTGACACGAGCCTACCAGACGAGCTAAACTACTTCTATGCTCGCTTCGAGGCAAATAACACTGAAACATGGTTGAGAGCATCAGCTGTTACGGAAGACTGTGTGATCACACTCTCCGCAGCCGATGTAAGTAAGACCTTTAAACAGGTCAACATTCACAAGGCCGCAGGGCCAGACGGATTACCAGGACATGTACTGTGAGCATGCGCTGACCAACTGGCAAGTGTCTTCATTGACATTTTCAACCTCTCCCTGTCCGGGTCTGTAATACCAACATGTTTTAAGCAGACCCCCATAGTGCCTGTGCCCAAGAACACTAAGTTAACCTGCTTAAATTACTACTGACCCGTAGCACTCACGTCTGTAGCCATGAAGTGCTTTGAAAGCCTGGTCAAGGCTCACATCAACACCATTATCCTAGAAACCCTAGACCCACTCCAATTTGCATACCGCCTCAACAGATCCACAGATGATGCATCTCCATTGCAGTCCACACTGCCCTTTCCCACCTGATCAAAAGGACACCTATGTGAGAATGCTGTTCATTGACTAAAGCTCAGCGTTCAAAACCATAGTGCCCTCAAAGGTCATCAATAAGCTAATGACCCAGGGACTAAACACCTCCCTCTGCAACTGGATCCTGGACTTCCTGACGGGCCATCCCCAGGTGGTAAGGGTAAGTAACAACACATCCGCCGCGCAAATCCTCAACACAGGACCTTTATACCAGGCGGTGTCAGAGGAAGGCCCTAAAAATTGTCAAAGACTCCAGACACCCTAGTCATAGACTGTTCTCTCTGCAACCGCACGGCAAGCGGTACCGGAGCGCCAAGTCTAGGTCCAAAAGGCTTCTAAACAGCTTCTACCCCCAAGCCATTAGACTCCTGAACACATAATCAAATGACTACCCAGACTATTTGCATTGTCCCCCCACCCTTTTACGCCGCTGCTACTCTCTGTTGTTGTCATCTATGCATAGTCACTTTAATAACTCTACCTACAGTTGAAGTCGGAAGTTTACATACACTTAGGTTGGAGTCATTAAAACTTGTTTTCAAACCACTCCACAAATTTCTTGTTAACAAACTATAGTTTTGGCAAGTTGGTTAGGACATCTACTTTGTACATGACACAAGTCATTTTTCTAACAATTGTTTACAGACAGATTATTTCACTTACAATTCACTGTATCATAATTCCAGTGGGTCAGAAGTTTAAATACACTAAGTTGACTGTTTCTTTAAACTGCTTGGAAAATTCCAGAAAATTATGTCATGGCTTTAGAAGGTTCTGATAGGCTAATTGACATAATTTTAGTCAATTGGAGGTGTACCTGTGCATGTATTTCAAGGCCTATCTTCAAACTCAGTGCCTCTTTTCTTGACATCATGGGAAAGTCTAAAGAAATCAGCCAAGACCTCAGAAAATAAATTGTAGACCTCCACAAGTCTGGTTCATCCTTGGGAGCAATTGCCAAATGCCTGAAGGTACCACGTTCATCTGTACAAACAATAGTACACAAGTATAAACACCATGGGACCACGCAGCCGTCATACCGCTCAGGAAGGAGACGTGTTCTGTCTCCTAGAGATGAAGGTACTTTGTTGCGAAAAGTGCAAATCAATCCCAGAACAACAGCAAAGGACCTTGTGAAGATGCTGGAGGAAACAGGTACAAAAGTATCTATATCCACAGTAAAACGAGTCCTATATCGACTAAACCTGAAAGGCCGCTCAGCAAGGAAGAAGCCTACGGTTTGCAACTGCACATGGGGACAAAGATCGTACTTTTTGGAGAAATGTCCTCTGGTCTGATGAAACAAAAATAGAACTGTCTGGCCATAATGACCATCGTTATGTTTGGAGGAAAAAGAGGGAGGTTTGCAAGCCAAAGAACATCCAAACATTCAAACGGGGAAGCACGGGGGTGGCAGCATTATGTTGTGGGGGTGTTTTGCTGCAGGGGGGACTGGTGCACTTCACAAAATAGATGGCATCATGAGGCTGGAAAATTAGGTGGATATATTGAAGCAACATCTCAAGACATCAGTCAGGAAGTTAAAGCTTGGTCGCAAATGGGTTTTCCAAATGGACAATGACCCAAGCATACTTCCAATGTTGTGGTAAAATGGCTTAAGGACAACGAAGTCAAGGTATTGGAGTGGCCATCACAAAGCCCTGACCTCATTCCTATAGAAAATTTGTGGGCAGAACTGAAAAAGCGTGTGTGAGCAAGGAGGCCTACAAACCTGACTCAGTTACACCAGCTCTGTCAGGAGGAATGGGCCAAAGTTCTCCCAACTTATTGTGGGAAGCTTGTGGAAGGCTACCCGAAACGTTTGACCCAAGTTAAACAATTTAACGGCAATGCTACCAAATACTAATTGAGTGTATGTAAACGTCTGACCCACTGGGAATGTGATGAAAGAAATAAAAGCTGAAATAAATAATTCTTTATTCTTAAAATAAAGTGGTGATCCTAACTGACCTAAGACAGGGAATTTTTACAATAATTAAATGTTAGGAATTGTGACAAACTGAGTTTAAATGTATTTGGCTATGGTGTATGTAAACTTTCGACTTCAACTGTACATGTACTGTACATTTTACCTCAACAAACCGGTGCCCTGCACATTGACTCTGTACCGGTTCCCCCCTGTATATAGTATCGCTATTGTTATTTACTGCTGCTCTTTAATTACTTGTTACTTTTACTTCTTATTCTTATCCATATTTCTTTTAATTGCATTGTTGGTCAGGGGCTCATAAGTAAGCATTTCACTGTAAGGTCTACACCTGTTGTATTTGGCGCATGTGACTAATACAATGTGATTTGATTTGATGATGATGATGATGATGATGATGATGATGATGATGATGATGATGGCTTGATGCCGAAGCGTTGGTGTTTTGTACTGCCACCTTTCCTCCGTGCTCCTTTCCTCCGTGTTCCTTTCCTCCGTGTTCCTTTCCTCCGTGTTCCTTTCCTCCGTGCTCCTTTCCTCCGTGCTCCTTTCCTCCGTGTTCCTTTCCTCCGTGCTCCTTTCCTCCGTGCTCCTTTCTTCCGTGCTCCTTTCCTCCGTGTTCCTTTCCTCCGTGTTCCTTTCCTCCGTGTTCCTTTCCTCCGTGCTCCTTTCCTCCGTGCTCCTTTCCTCCGTGCTCCTTTCCTCCGTGCTCCTTTCCTCCGTGTTCCTTTCCTCCGTGTTCCTTTCCTCCGTGTTCCTTTCCTCCGTGCTCCTTTCCTCCGTGCTCCTTTCCTCCGTGCTCCTTTCCTCCGTGTTCCTTTCCTCCGTGTTCCTTTCCTCCGTGTTCCTTTCCTCCGTGCTCCTTTCCTCCGTGTTCCTTTCCTCCGTGTTCCTTTCCTCCGTGCTCCTTTCCTCCGTGCTCCTTTCTTCCGTGCTCCTTTCCTCCGTGTTCCTTTCCTCCGTGTTCCTTTCCTCCGTGTTCCTTTCCTCCGTGCTCCTTTCCTCCGTGCTCCTTTCCTCCGTGCTCCTTTCCTCCGTGCTCCTTTCCTCCGTGCTCCTTTCCTCCGTGCTCCTTTCCTCCGTGCTCCTTTCCTCCGTGCTCCTTTCCTTCATGATATCATGACCTATTTTTGCATTTAAGATTTTGATTTGTCATCATGTTCAACAGCTAGGTCTCTATCTCTCTCCCTGTACGATACCTGATCTCCCTTCAGTGACTCATATCTGTTCCTGAACAATATGCACAAAACAGCGACACTGGGACACACACACAGACCGTGGTGCAAGTACCGCACTCACACACACAGAAACAGACACAGCGGCACACACACACACACACACACACACACACACACACACACACACACACACACACACACACACACACACACACACACACACACACACACACACACACACACACACACACACACACACACACACACACACACACACAGACCGTGGTGCAAGTACCTCATTCACACACACAGAAACAGAGACAGACGCACACAGAGAGAGAGAGTCAGACAGACACACACAAACAAATCAAATCAAATCAAATGTATTTATATAGCCCTTCGTACATCAGCTGATATCTCAAAGTGCTGTACAGAAACCCAGCCTAAAACCCCAAACAGCAAGCAATGCAGGTGTAGAAGCACGGTGGCTAGGAAAAACTCCCTAGAAAGGCCAAAACCTAGGAAGAAACCTAGAGAGGAACCAGGCTATGAGGGGTGGCCAAGAGGACGAGGATTTGTGTGCGTACACACAAATACGCACACAGAGACAGAGATAGACACATACAAACACACACACACACACAATGGAACTGAGTGTTCAGAAGGAAGAGAGACTCATCACCCAGAGAGACACTGGAAGAACATACAGTACTGCAGGCCGCTGTGATGCTGTGATGCTGTGTGTGTGTGTGTGTGTGTGTGTGTGTGTGTGTGTGTGTGTGTGTGTGTGTGTGTGTGTGTGTGTGTGTGTGTGTGTGTGTGTCCTGGGACAAACTCTAAAATTTCCAACAGAAAAACCTCCAGAGAGTCCCTACTGTCTCCTCCATAGATACATCTTGATGGACGGTGAGGAAAGCAAACACATATGAGATATGTACCCAGTGCGCTTTCCATAGAGGAACTGTAACACTCTGGGTCCTCTCTGTGTGTGTTGGCACTGAATCAAGAAGAGTTGTCTAGTCCCATAGAGTCGTAATAGGAGTGGATAGTTGATTTATCCTCATTAGCTGAGATATTTTTAGCCTCAACTTTTTAACAGGGCAAGCCCATGAAGTCCCATTCAGACCTAGACTCCTCTCTCCTCCATCTCTCCGTCTCTGCCTCTCTCCATACCTCCTCCACTTCTCTCCTCTCTCTCTCTAACTCTTGAGAGATCCCTCCATCTCTCTCTCTCTCTCTCATCCCTCCCCCACTTTCTCTCCTCTCTCTCCCTCTCTCTCTTTCCATCCCACCCCCACTTTCCCTCCTCTCTGTCCCTCTCTCTCTCTCCCTCCATCCCTCCCCCACATCCACTACTCTCTACCTGTCTCTGTCTCTCTCTCTCCCTCTTTCCTTCCCACCCCCACTTTCCCTCTTCTCTCTCCCTCTCTCTCTCTCTCCATCCCTCCCTCACATCCACTCCTCTCTCTACCTCTAGTGGATTACAGGAAAACGCTAGATTTACAATCATTACCGTTGTAGAAAGTATTTAGGGAGATGACTCTGTTGGACTCATACTCTACCAATAGTGTAATTACGGTAAAATAGTAAGAGTGTTATTTTTGATAGTGTAACTATAGCAGTAAGAGAGCAGTCAATACAGTAAGGCTGGGATTTATTTGGATCCTCACTAGAGCTGCATTATAGCGTGCTTTACGTTTACAGCTCGAATCCTTCATTGTGAAACTGTCTGTTTGGGATGCTACAACAACAACAGTTACTGTAAACAAACACCGTTTTTTTCTGCCTCTGACATAATTGCACGTTGCGATAGAACAGCTATTTTTTATGATTACCATTCTGCTGGAGGATCCTCTCCTCGTCAACAAAACCAAGATAATAACAAAGGTGCCAGCTAGAACAGTGGCATTGTTTCCACAAATACGGATTTGATCTTTAGAGGTCATTAATAGTTGAGCCGACATCTGCACCCTGATTGTGATCTCAGCGACCGCGGTAACATTGCATTTAAAACCTGTATTGGCTACAAGCATGATGGGATTTTGGAAACTGGGAAAATAATTGGGAAACAACTGATTGTAAATAGCAACAGGCCACTAAGCCGCTGAGAGAACAGACAGTGTATAAGAAGAATCAGAAATGACAGGGAAGTAAGATGTTTGTTGTGCACCTGGTCTATATAAAGTGATGGAGGGTGGAGGGTTAGATTGTCAGTGGTGGGGGGTTAGATTGTCAGTGGTGGGGGGTTAGATTGTCAGTGGTGGAGGGTGGAGGGTTAGATTGTCAGTGGTGGAAGGTGGAGGGTTAGATTGTCAGTGGTGGGGGGTTAGATTGTCAGTGGTGGAGGGTGGAGGGTTAGATTGTCAGTGGTGGGGGGTTAGATTGTCAGTGGTGGAGGGTGGAGGGTTAGATTGTCAGTGGTGGAGGGTGGAGGGTTAGATTGTCAGTGGTGGAGGGTGGAGGGTTAGATTGTCAGTGGTGGAGGGTGGAGGGTTAGATTGTCAGTGGTGGAGGGTGGAGGGTTAGATTGTCAGTGGTGGAGGGTGGAGGGTTAGATTGTCAGTGGTGGAGGGTGGAGGGTTAGATTGTCAGTGGTGGAGGGTGGAGGGTTAGATTGTCAGTGGTGGAGGGTGGAGGGTTAGATTGTCAGTGGTGGAGGGTCTAGGGTTAGATTGTCAGTGGTGGAGGGTGGAGGGTTAGATTGTCAGTGGTGAAGGGTGGAGGGTTAGATTGTCAGTGGTGGAGGGTTAGATTGTCAGTGGTGGAAGGTGGAGGGTTAGATTCAGTGGTAGAGGTTGGAGGGTTAGATTGTCAGTGGTGGAGGGTGGAGGGTTAAATTGTCAGTGGTGGAGGGTGGAGGGTTAAATTGTCAGTGGTGGAGGGTTAGATTGTCAGTGGTGGGGGGTTAGATTGTGGAGGGTGGAGGGTTAGATTGTCAGTGGTGGAGGGTGGAGGGTTAGATTGTCAGTGGTGGGGGGTTAGATTGTGGAGGGTGGAGGGTTAGATTGTCAGTGGTGGGGGGTTAGATTGTGGAGGGTGGAGGGTTAGATTGTCAGTGGTGGGGGGTTAGATTGTGGAGGGTGGAGGGTTAGATTGTCAGTGGTGGAGGGTGGAGGGTTAGATTGTCAGTGGTGGAGGGTTAGATTGTCAGTGGTGGAGGGTGGAGGGTTAGATGGTCAGTGGTGGAGGGTTAGATTGTGGAGGGTGGAGGGTTAGATTGTCAATGGTGGAGGGTTAGATTGTCAGTGGTGGAGGGTTAGATTGTCAGTGGTGGGGGGTTAGATTGTCAGTGGTGGAGGGTTAGATTGTCAGTGGTGGGGGGTTAGATTGTCAGTGGTAAAGGGTGGAGGGTGGAGGGTTAGATTGTCAGTGGTGGAGGGTGGAGGTTGGAAGGTGGAGGGTGGAGGGTTAGATTGTCAGTGGTGGAGGGTGGAGGGTTAGATTGTCAGTGGTGGAGGGTGGAGGGTTAGATTGTCAGTGGTGGGGGGTTAGATTGTCAGTGGTGGAGGGTGGAGGGTTAGATTGTCAGTGATGGAGGGTGGAGGGTTAGATTGTCAGTGGTAGAGGGTGGAGGGTTAGATTGTCAGTGGTGGAGGGTTAGATTGTCAGTGGTGGAGGGTGGAGGGTTAGATTGTCAGTGGTGGAGGGTGGCGGGTTAGATTCTCAGTGATGGAGGGTTAGATTGTGGAGGGTTAGATTGTCAGTGATGGAGGGTGGAGGGTTAGATTGTCAGTGGTGGAGGGTGGAGGGTTAGATTGTCAGTGGTGGAGGGTGGAGGGTGGAGGGTTAGATTGTCAGTGGTGGAGGGTTAGATTGTCAGTGGTGGAGGGTTAGATTGTCAGTGGTGGAGGGTGGAGGGTTAGATTGTCAGTGGTGGAGGGTTAGATTGTCAGTGGTGGAGGGTGGAGGGTTAGATTGTCAGTGGTAAAGGGTGGAGGGTGGAGGGTTAGATTGTCAGTGGTGGAGGGTGGAGGGTTAGATTGTCAGTGGTGGAGGGTGGAGGGTTAGATTGTCAGTGGTAAAGGGTGGAGGGTGGAGGGTTAGATTGTCAGTGGTGGAGG
Source organism: Salvelinus namaycush (assembly GCF_016432855.1). Lineage (NCBI taxonomy): Eukaryota > Metazoa > Chordata > Actinopteri > Salmoniformes > Salmonidae > Salvelinus > Salvelinus namaycush. Next base: position 24,456,459 of record NC_052342.1, on the reverse strand, counting down.
GTGGAGGGTTAGATTGTCAGTGGTAAAGGGTGGAGGGTGGAGGGTTAGATTGTCAGTGGTGGAGGGTGGAGGGTTAGATTGTCAGTGGTAAAGGGTGGAGGGTGGAGGGTTAGATTGTCAGTGGTGGAGGGTGGAGGGTTAGATTGTCAGTGGTAAAGGGTGGAGGGTGGAGGGTTAGATTGTCAGTGGTGGAGGGTGGAGGGTGGAGGTTCAGACAAACACACATCAACTCCTGGAGAAAGTCGTCAAGAGGAGCTCCACAGGTACTGATCTACATGTAGCAATGTAAGGGCCATCGTTTCATCCCCTCTACAAGCGGCAGTCGGTCATTCACTTCAATGAACCATAAATATGTTTATGAGCAGAGATTTCATATCATTACACTCCCAGAGGGAAGTTGAAAACCCCTTTATTGGGCTAATCAGACATTGACTCCAGGGGGTGAAATAGAAACTACTGTTAATCTTTTAAAGTGTAATAATCTTAAATAATCATTAAAAAACACTTTTCCTTGTAATGAAATCGTACTTACAGAAACACATTGTAAAACAATGTGCTTTGCATCTGTGCACCGTCGGTTTTTAATATCTTCACTTCGGTGATTTGTTGTACTTTTTTATCATGTTGAGTTGTGCCTTGGGTGCCTGAAATGTGCTTTATATATAAAATGAATTATCATGAATAGAAGCAGGTTCTCCTTGCAATATTAAAAAGGAGAGCAGCTCTGCTTGGAAGATTAGTCCAAATGGGGACTAAAAGAGATCCAAATTAAATCAAATCAAATCTGCAGGTGCAAAAATGCAAGACATACTTTGTAAGAAGTTCATTCCCAGCCATTTAATATTGTTCCAAAGGTTTACGAATCTTCCACTGAGGTTTATTGTGTTTTATTGAAGGAGAAGCTCTATTCCAGCCATTATTATGAGCCGTCCTCCCCTCAGTAGCCTCCACTGGTAGTAAGATGCCGTAAAGACAGTATGAACTGTGATCATGATAACGTGAAGACAGACAGCAGCTAACTCCTAGCAGAACATACTATGAGTAGTTGACGTGGAGTCACAAATAGGCTACTGTTTATACCCAGTACACTACTGTTTATACCCAACACACTACTGTTTATACCCAGCACACTACTGTTTATACCCAACACACTACTGTTCATACCCAACACACTACTGTTCATACCCAACACACTACTGTTCATACCCAGCACACTACTGTTTATACCCAGCACACTACTGTTTATACCCAACACACTACTGTTTATACCCAGCACACTACTGTTTATACCCAACATACTACTGTTTATACCCAACACACTACTGTTTATACCCAGTACACTACTGTTTATACCCAACACACTACTGTTTATACCCAACACACTACTGTTTATACCCAGTACACTACTGTTTATACCCAACACACTACTGTTTATACCCAGTACACTACTGTTTATACCCAACACACTACTGTTTATACCCAACACACTACTGTTTATACCCAACATACTACTGTTTATACCCAACACACTACTGTTTATACCCAGTACACTACTGTTTATACCCAACACACTACTGTTTATACCCAGTACACTACTGTTTATACCCAACACACTACTGTTTATACCCAACACACTACTGTTTATACCCAGCACACTACTGTTTATACCCAACACACTACTGTTTACACCCAACACACTACTGTTCATACCCAGCACACTACTGTTTATACCCAGTACACTACTGTTTATACCCAACACACTACTGTTCATACCCAACACACTACTGTTTATACCCAGCACACTACTGTTTATACCCAGCACACTACTGTTTATACCCAGCACACTACTGTTTATACCCAGCACACTACTGTTTATACCCAGCACACTACTGTTTATACCCAGCACACTACTGTTTATACCCAACACACTACTGTTCATACCCAACACACTACTGTTTATACCCAACACACTACTGTTCATACCCAGCACACTACTGTTTATACCCAGCACACTACTGTTTATACCCAGTACACTACTGTTTATACCCAGCACACTACTGTTCATACCCAGCACATTACTGTTTATACCCAGTACACTACTGTTTATACCCAGTACACTACTGTTTATACCCAGTACACTACTGTTTATACCCAGCACACTACTGTTCATACCCAGCACATTACTGTTTATACCCAGCACACTACTGTTTATACCCAACACACTACTGTTTATACCCAACACACTACTGTTCATACCCAACACACTACTGTTCATACCCAGCACATTACTGTTTATACCCAGTACACTACTGTTTATACCCAGCACACTACTGTTCATACCCAGCACATTACTGTTTATACCCAGCACACTACTGTTTACACCCAACACACTACTGTTTATACCCAACACACTACTGTTCATACCCAGCACACTACTGTTTATACCCAGCACACTACTGTTTATACCCAGCACACTACTGTTTATACCCAGCACACTACTGTTTATACCCAACACACTACTGTTCATACCCAGTACACTACTGTTTACACCCAGTACACTACTGTTTACACCCAGTACACTACTGTTTACACCCAGCACACTACTGTTTATACCCAGTACACTACTGTTTATACCCAGCACACTACTGTTCATACCCAGCACATTACTGTTTATACCCAGCACACTACTGTTTATACCCAACACACTACTGTTTATACCCAACACACTACTGTTCATACCCAACACACTACTGTTCATACCCAGCACATTACTGTTTATACCCAGTACACTACTGTTTATACCCAGCACACTACTGTTCATACCCAGCACATTACTGTTTATACCCAGCACACTACTGTTTACACCCAACACACTACTGTTTATACCCAACACACTACTGTTCATACCCAGCACACTACTGTTTATACCCAGCACACTACTGTTTATACCCAGCACACTACTGTTTATACCCAGCACACTACTGTTTATACCCAACACACTACTGTTCATACCCAGTACACTACTGTTTACACCCAGCACACTACTGTTTATACCCAGTACACTACTGTTTACACCCAGCACACTACTGTTTATACCCAACACACTACTGTTCATACCCAACACACTACTGTTCATACCCAGCACACTACTGTTTACACCCAGCACACTACTGTTTATACCCAACACACTACTGTTTATACCCAACACACTACTGTTCATACCCAACACACTACTGTTTACACCCAGCACACTACTGTTTACACCCAGCACACTACTGTTCATACCCAACACACTACTGTTCATACCCAACACACTACTGTTCATACCCAGCACACTACTGTTTACACCCAGCACACTACTGTTTATACCCAGCACACTACTGTTTATACCCAGCACACTACTGTTTATACCCAACACACTACTGTTTATACCCAACACACTACTGTTTATACCCAGCACACTACTGTTTATACCCAGTACACTACTGTTCATACCCAACATACTACTGTTTATACCCAACACACTACTGTTTATACCCAACACACTACTGTTTACACCCAACACACTACTGTTTATACCCAACACATTACTGTTCATACCCAACACACTACTGTTTATACCCAGCACACTACTGTTTATACCCAGTACACTACTGTTTATACCCAGCACACTACTGTTCATACCCAGCACATTACTGTTTATACCCAGTACACTACTGTTTATACCCAACACACTACTGTTTATACCCAACACACTACTGTTTATACCCAACACACTATTGTTTATACCCAGTACACTACTGTTTATACCCAACACACTATTGTTTATACCCAGTACACTACTGTTTATACCCAGCACACTACTGTTTATACCCAGTACACTACTGTTTATACCCAACACACTACTGTTTATACCCAGCACACTACTGTTTATACCCAGTACACTACTGTTTATACCCAACACACTACTGTTTATACCCAGTACACTACTGTTTATACCCAGTACACTACTGTTTATACCCAACACACTACTGTTTATACCCAACACACTACTGTTTATACCCAACACACTACTGTTTATACCCAACACACTACTGTTCATACCCAACACACTACTGTTTATACCCAGCACACTACTGTTTATACCCAACACACTACTGTTCATACCCAGCACACTACTGTTTATACCCAGCACACTACTGTTTATACCCAGCACACTACTGTTTATACCCAGCACACTACTGTTTATACCCAACACACTACTGTTCATACCCAGTACACTACTGTTTACACCCAGCACACTACTGTTTATACCCAGTACACTACTGTTTACACCCAGCACACTACTGTTTATACCCAACACACTACTGTTCATACCCAACACACTACTGTTCATACCCAGCACACTACTGTTTACACCCAGCACACTACTGTTTATACCCAGCACACTACTGTTTATACCCAACACACTACTGTTTATACCCAGCACACTACTGTTTATACCCAGTACACTACTGTTCATACCCAACATACTACTGTTTATACCCAACACACTACTGTTTATACCCAACACACTACTGTTTACACCCAACACACTACTGTTTATACCCAACACATTACTGTTCATACCCAACACACTACTGTTTATACCCAGCACACTACTGTTTATACCCAACACACTACTGTTTATACCCAGCACACTACTGTTTATACCCAGTACACTACTGTTCATACCCAACATACTACTGTTTATACCCAACACACTACTGTTTATACCCAACACACTACTGTTTACACCCAACACACTACTGTTTATACCCAACACATTACTGTTCATACCCAACACACTACTGTTTATACCCAGCACACTACTGTTTATACCCAGTACACTACTGTTTATACCCAGCACACTACTGTTTATACCCAGTACACTACTGTTTATACCCAACACACTACTGTTTATACCCAGCACACTACTGTTTATACCCAGTACACTACTGTTTATACCCAACACACTACTGTTTATACCCAGTACACTACTGTTTATACCCAGTACACTACTGTTTATACCCAACACACTACTGTTTATACCCAACACACTACTGTTTATACCCAACACACTACTGTTTATACCCAGCACACTACTGTTCATACCCAGCACACTACTGTTTATACCCAACACACTACTGTTTATACCCAACACACTACTGTTTATACCCAGCACACTACTGTTTATACCTAGCAATACATTGCTTAATTCTAAGTAGTGTGCTAGGGTATAAACAGTAGTGTGTTGCACAGTAGTGTGCACACACACACACACACACACACACACACACACACACACACACACACACACACACACACACACACACACACACACACACACACACACACACACACACACACACACACATACACACACACACACATACACACACACACTTACCACGTACACGTAGTAGAATTGCATGTCCTGACTCACAGGCTGTTACATCTGCATCACTGAAGAACATCCTCCATCAGAGACTAAAACAGAAAAATACGGCCTCTTCTTGTCTCCTCTCCTCTCTTCTCTTCTCCTCAGGGCTCAGAGAGAGGAATAAAGTATCTCTATTTTACTATATCCTCTCCTCCTCTTTTCTCTTCTCCTATCCTCAGGTCTCAGAGAAAGGAGTAAAGTATCTCTCTTTTACTATATCCTCTCCTCTCTTCTCTTCTCCTCAGGTCTCAGAGAAAGGAGTAAAGTATCTCTCTTTTACTATATCCTCTCCTCTCTTCTCTTCTCCTCAGGTCTCAGAGAAAGCAGTAAAGTATCTCTCTTTTACTATATCCTCTCCTCTCTTCTCTTCTCCTCAGGTCTCAGAGAAAGGAGTAAAGTATCTCTCTTTTACTATATCCTCTCCTCTCTTCTCTTCTCCTCAGGTCTCAGAGAAAGCAGTAAAGTATCTCTCTTTTACTATATCCTCTTCTCCTTTCCTTTCTTCTCAGGTCTCAGACAGTAAGAGTTTATTCTCTCTCCTTCTCATCTGTAAAAACAGCAACTATTGGTCAGTAGAGTTGTCCTTCAGTGAACGAACAGCTTCAGCCCTGCATGTTGTGGTTGTGTTTCCACTGTCTGATGATAGAGCTCAGTGCTTCCTGCTGTTGCAGCCACCGCATGTGTATTGTGAGAGAGAAAGAGTGTGTGTTATGTGACAGATAACGCGCGGTGTACTCTGTGTGTTAAGAAACAGGAAGCGTGGAGAGAGAGAGAGAGAGAGAGAGAGAGAGAGAGAGAGAGAGAGAGAGAGAGAGAGAGAGAGAGAGAGAGAGAGAGAGAGAGAGAGAGAGAGAGAGAGAGAGAGAGAGAGAGAGAGAGAGAGAGAGAGAGAGAGAGTTAGGCAACAAAAAATTAAATCCCTTTTAGACAACTTCCTGGACAAAACGTTTCCCTATAATAATGAAGGTGTAAACTTTGCGGTACAGTATATCTAAACAGTACAGTATATTTGACGTCTCAGCTTCCCTATCAAATCTAAAAATGTCAAACAGAAAACTGAAGAAAATTAACAACAATGACAAATGGTTTGATGAAGAACAAAAAACCTAAGAAAGACATTGAGAAACCAATCCTACCAAAAACATAGAGACCCAGAAAACCTGAGCCTACTCCTTCACTATGGTGAATCACTAAAACAATATAAAAATACACTACGGAAAAAGAAGGAACAGCACGTCAGAAATCAGCTCAACGTAATTGAAGAATCCATAGACTCTAACCACTTCTGGGAAAATGTGAAAACTCTAAACAAACAACAACACGAAGAGTTATCTTTCCAAAACAGAGAAACCATTTATCCAATATTTTTGGCACCATAACAAAGAACAAACAGCAACAAGATATACATGATCAAATACAGATCTTAGAATCAACTATTAAAGACTAGCAGAACCCATTGGATTCTCCAATTACATTGAATGAACTACAGGACAAAATACAAACCCTCCAACCCAAAAAGGCCTGTGGTGTTGATGGCATCCAAAATGAAATTATAAAACATACAAACCACAAATTCCAATTGTCTATACTAAAACTCTTTAACATCATCCTCAGCTCTGGCATCTTACCCAATATTTGTAACAAAGGACGGATCACCCCAATCCACAAAAGTGGAGACAAATTCGACCCCAATAACTACCGTGGGATATGCGTCAACAGCAACCTTGGGAAAAGCCTCTGCATTATCATTAACACCAGACTCGTACATTTCCTCAGTGAAAACAATGTACTGAGCAAATGTCAAATTGGCTTTTTACCAAATTACCGTATGACAGACCACGTATTCACCCTGCACACCCTAATTGACAAACAATCAAACCAAAACAAAGGCAAAGTCTTCTTTCTCATGCTTTGTTTTCAAAAAAGCTTTTGACTCAATTTGGCATGAGAGTCTGCTATACAAATACATGGAAAGTGATGTTGGGGGAAAAACATATAGCATTATAAAATCCATGTACACAAACAACAAGTGTGCGGTTAAAATTGGCAAAAAAAAAACACACATTTCTTTCCACAGGGTCGTGGGGTGAGACAGGGATGCAGCTTAAGCCCCACCCTCTTCAACATATATATCAACAAATTGGAGAGGGCACTAGAACAGTCTCCAGCACCCAGCCTCATCCTACTAGAATCTGAAGTCAAATGTCTACTGTTTGCTGATGATCTGGTGCATCTGTCCCCAACCAAGGAGGGCCTACAGCAGCACCTAGATTTTCTGCACAGATTCTGTCAGACCTGGACCCTGACAGTAAATCTCAGTAAGACAAAAATAATGGTGTTCCAAAAAATGTCCAGTCACAAATATAAATTCCATCTAGACGCTGTTGCCCTAGAGCACACAAAAAACGATACATACCTCGGCCTAAACATCAGCGCCACAGGAAACTTCCACAAAGCTGTGAATGAGCTGAAAGACAAGGCAAGAAGGGCCTTCTATGCCATAAAAAGGAACATAAAATTAGACATATCAATTAGCACCTGGTTAAAAATACTTAAATCAGTTATAGAACCCATTGCCATTTATGGTTGTGAGGAACCAAGAATTCACAAAATGGGACAAACACCAAATTGAGAGTCTGCATGCAGAATTTTGCAAAAATATCCTCCGTGTACAACGTAAAACACCAAATAGCCAATACCCTCTAATTATCAAAATCCAGGAAGAGCCATTAAATTCTACAAACCTTAACAAAGCCATAACAAAGCAATCACCTATAGAGAGATGAACCTGGAGAAGAGTTCCCTACGCAAGCTGGTCCTGGGGCTCTGTTAACAAACACAAACAGACCCCACAGAGCCCCAGGACAGCAACACAATTAGACCTAACCAAATCATGAGAAAACAAAAAGATAATTATTGACACATTGGGAAGAATTAACCAAAAAAATTAGCAAACTAGAATGTTATTTGGCCCTAAACAGAGAGTACACAGTGGCAGAATAGCTGACCACTGTGACTGACACAAACTTAAGGAAAGGTTTGACTATGTACAGACTCATTGAGCATAGTCTTGCTATTGAGAAAGGCTGCCGTAATGTCATGCCCTGACCTTAGTTCTTTTTTTATGTCTCTATTTTGGTTTGGTTAGGGCGTGAGTTGGAGTGGGCATTCTATGTTTTTGTTCTATATTTTCTATTTCTATGTGTTTGGCCGGGTGTGGTTCTCAATCAGAGGCAGCTGTCTATCGTTGTCTCTGATTGAGAACCATACTTAGGTAGCCTTTTCCCACCTGTGTTTTGTGGGTAGTTATTTTCTGTTTTTGTGTCTGCACCAGACAGAACTGTTTCGCTTTCGTTCTCCTGTTTGTTGTTTTTGTTCGATTTGGTTTTTTGGATTAAATCATGAACACTTTAAACGCTGCACCTTGGTCCACTCTTCCTTCAGCCCACGAGAACCGTTACACGTAAGCAGACTTGGCTCTCAAGAGAAGACTATGTTTACACTACCCACAAAATGAGGTGGATACTGAGCTGCACTTCCTAACTTCCTGCCAAATGTAAAACCATATTAGAGACACATATTTCCATCAGATTACACAGACCAATAAAGATTTTGATAATGTAGGAGTACAATGAGACACATGGATGGCATGTGGAGGCATAGGACAGCTGAACATTGAAGTGGCAGACCACATGAAGAGAAGAGACACATAGTCTGCTGATTCCACTAAAAGCACACATACCAGAGAAATATGCCTAAGGCAACTGGACACTAATGATAGAAGAGACACATAGTCTGACAATTCCAATAAGCACACATACCAGAGAAATATGCCTAAGGCAACTGGATACTAATGATAGAAGAGACACATAGTCTGCCAATTCCAATAAAGACACATACCAGAGAACATGCTGAGGCACTGAGTTAAATACAGGGCTAAGTCATAGGCCTATAGGATAGATGGACATATATTATTTTTAAGACAAGCATGGGTCTGGCCACTATTATAATCTAACTGAAAGCAGATATGGGCGTTATTGGGCGTGAACAAGTAAGAAGCCTGAACTAAAAAGATAATGATGGCAGGAAGAATTAGGGGAAGTATGCTTATTTGCATATGGGGTGGACCCATATGCTATTTGTGTATAAATGTTGTGGCCGGGGCTGGGAAGCGGGGTGTGTGTTCCGCGGGACATTCCAGTTGGCTATACAATTGTAATAAAAGCATGTTTTGATTTCACAAGTTCTGATAAAGCGTTATATTTCTGAGATGATTTTCCACGACAATAACAAACCCAATTTTGATCAACTCTTACTGGGTGAAATACCACAGTGTTTCATCAGAGCAGCAAGATGTTGCCTGTTGCCACAAGAAAAGGGCAACCAGTGAAGAACAAACACCTTTGTAAATACAACCCATATTTATGTTTATTTATTTTCCCTTTTGTACTTTAACTATTTGCACATCGTTTTAACACTGTATATAGCCATAATATGACATGTGAAATATCTTTATTCTTTTGGAACTTTTGTGATTGTAATGTTTAATGTTAATTTTATTGTTTATTTCACTTTTGTTTATTATCTACCTCACTTGCTTTGGCAATGTTAACAGAGAGAGAGAGAGAGAGAGAGAGAGAGAGAGAGAGAGAGAGAGAGAGAGAGAGAGAGAGAGAGAGAGAGAGAGAGAGAGAGAGAGAGAGAGAGAGAGAGAGAGAGAGAGAGAGAGAGAGAGAGAGAGAGAGAGAGAGAGAGAGAGAGAGAGAGAGAGAGATGGCTCAGTTACGATGGCAATCATTTTCATCCTCCTGAACCCTGATAACTAGTGACAAACAAACTATATATACACACTATAAAAACACACACTATATATACACAAACTATATATACACACCCTACATATACACACACTATATATACAGACACTATATATTAACACACTATATATACACACTATATATACAGACACTATATATACACACTATATATACAGGCACTGTATATACACACTATATATACAGACACTATATATTAACACACTATATATACACACTATATATACAGACACTATATATTAACACACTATATATACAGACTATATATACAGACACTATATATACACACTATATATACACATACTGGCTCACCAATCTCTAGACGTTATGATCCTGCTGTCACTGGATTAGGAAGAACTAGATTGACCAAAATTACTTCAGATCATACAGGTAAAAAATTGCAATCCCAGAATTGCACAGAATAGTCCGGATAACTATATTGCATGACTGAATAGGTTTATTGGATTATTGGGATTTTACATATCAAATAGCAATAGTATTTCCAGCATGAGGTGTTTATAATCGGTATGAGTAACATATATATTTTTGTTTTGGACTGAGAACAATCATATGGGACCATTAGTGATGTTCAATAGTGATTTTAAACATCCCAACTGCTGCCAATTCCATGGGAATCAAATTCTAGAATAGAACCTTTGGAACAGCTGTCAAAATTCCACCAACGCCACCAAAGGCCACAGGACTGCATCAATAAAACCGTAGTACCTTTCATCTCCAATATGGTGCCCGCTTCACGACTGTCATGGTGTGCTTGGACCATGTTAGTTTGTTGGTGATGTGGACGCCAAGGAACTTGAGGGTACTGACACCTGATGTAATCGGCGCATGTGACTAATAAAATGTTATTTGAATAGAGTGATCTGTCCACTAGGTGGTGACACACTCCAGGCGAGGGACTTAGATCAGCACTCAATTTCCTATGTAGTGCACTACTTTTCACTTTTAAGCTGGTCAAAGGTAGTGCACTATGTAGGGAACGGGGTGCCATTTGGGACGAAGGCACTATGTTATATAAGTTTGTTTTGGTATGAATAATGAGCTGTTATGTCTCTGTGAACTCAGCTCGTTAAAGAAATACCCTTCCTCTAGTTACAGATGTTAATCTGAGGGAAATACAGACAGACTACCACCACTATGCAGATAGACTACCACCACTATGCAGATAGACTACCACCACTATTCAGATAGACTACCACCACTATGCAGATAGACTACCACCATTACGCAGATAGACTACCACCAATATTCAGATAGACTACCACCACTATTCAGACAGACTATCACCACCACTATGCAGATAGACTACCACCACTATGCAGACAGACTACCACCACTATGCAGACAGACTACCACCACTATGCAGATAGACCACCGCCACTATGCAGATAGACTACCGCCACTATGCAGACAGACTACCACCACTATTCAGACAGACTACCACCACTATGCAGATAGACTACCACCACTATGCAGACAGACTACCACCACTATGCAGATAGACCACAGCCACTATGCAGATAGACTACCACCACTACGCAGGTAGACTACCACCACTATTCAGATAGACTACCACCACTACGCAGACAGACTACCACCACTATGCAGATAGACTACCACCACTATGCAGATAGACTACCACCACTATGCAGATAGAAGACCACCACTACGCAGACAGACTACCACCACTATTCAGATCGACTACCACCACTATGCAGATAGACTACCACCACTATGCAGATAGACTACCACCACTATTCAGATAGACTACCACCACTATTCAGATAGACTACCACCACTTTGCAGATAGACTACCACCACTTTGCAGATAGACTACCACCACTACGCAGATAGACTACCACCACTATTCAGATAGACTACCACCACTATTCAGACAGACTATCACCACCACTATTCAGATAGACTACCACCACTATGCAGATAGACTACCACCACTATTCAGATAGACTACCATCACTATTCAGATAGACTACCACCACTATTCAGATAGACTACCACCACTATTCAGATAGACTACCACCACAATGCAGATAGACTACCACCACAATGCAGATAGACTACCACCACTATGCAGACAGACTACCACCACTATGCAGACAGACTACCACCACTATGCAGATAGACTACCACCACTATGCAGATAGACTACCACCGCCACTATTCAGATAGACTACCACCACTATGCAGATAGACTACCACCACTATGCAGACAGACTACCACCACTATGCAGACAGACTACCACCACTATGCAGACAGACTACCACCACTATGCAGATAGACTACCACCACTATGCAGATAGACTATCACCACCACTATGCAGATAGACAGATAGACTACCACCACTACGCAGATAGACTACCACCACTACTATTCAGATAGACTACCACCGCCACTATTCAGATAGACTACCACCACTATGCAGATAGACTACCACCACTATGCAGACAGACTACCACCACTATGCAGACAGACTACCACCACTATGCAGATAGACCACCGCCACTATGCAGATAGACTACCACCACTATGCAGATAGACTACCACCACTATGCAGATAGACTATCACCACCACTATGCAGATAGACAGATAGACTACCACCACTACGCAGATAGACTACCACCACTATTTAGATAGACTACCACCACTATGCAGATAGACTATCACCACCACTATGCAGATAGACTACCACCACTACGCAGATAGACTACCACCACTATTCAGATAGACTACCACCACTATGCAGATAGACTACCACCACTATTCAGACAGACTACCACCACTACGCAGACAGACTACCACCACTACGCAGACAGACTACCACCACTATGCAGACAGACTACCACCACTATGCAGATAGACTACCACCACTATTCAGACAGACTACCACCACTATGCAGACAGACTACCACCACTATTCAGACAGACTACCACCACTACGCAGACAGACTACCACCACTACGCAGACAGACTATCACCACTATTCAGACAGACTACCACCACTATGCAGATAGACTACCACCACTATGCAGACAGACTACCACCACTATGCAGACAGACTACCACCACTACGCAGATAGACTACCACCACTATTCAGATAGACTACCACCACTATGCAGATAGACTACCACCACTACGCAGATAGACTACCACCACTATTCAGACAGACTACCACCACTATTCAGACAGACTACCACCACTATGCAGATAGACTACCACCACTATTCAGACAGACTACCACCACTATGCAGATAGACTACCACCACTACGCAGATAGACTACCACCACTATTCAGATAGACTACCACCACTATGCAGATAGACTACCACCACTATTCAGACAGACTACCACCACTACGCAGACAGACTACCACCACTACGCAGACAGACTATCACCACTATTCAGACAGACTACCACCACTATGCAGATAGACTACCACCACTATTCAGACAGACTACCACCACTATGCAGACAGACTACCACCACTATGCAGACAGACTACCACCACTATGCAGACAGACTACCACCACTATTCAGACAGACTACCACCACTAATCAGACAGACTACCACCACTACGCAGAGAGACTACCACCACTATGCAGATAGACTACCACCACTATGCAGATAGTCTACCACCACTATTCAGATAGACTACCACTACTATTCAGACAGACTACCACCACTATGCAGACAGACTACCACCACTATGCAGATAGACTACCACCACTATTCAGACAGACTACCACCACTACGCAGACAGACTACCACCACTACGCAGACAGACTATCACCACTATTCAGACAGACTACCACCACTATGCAGACAGACTACCACCACTATGCAGATAGACTACCACCACTATTCAGACAGACTACCACCACTATGCAGACAGACTACCACCACTATGCAGATAGACTACCACTGCTATTCAGACAGACTACCACCACTATGCAGACAGACTACCACCACTATGCAGATAGACTACCACCACTATTCAGACAGACTACCACCACTATGCAGATAGACTACCACCACTATGCAGATAGACTACCACCACTATGCAGACACACTACCACCACTATTCAGACAGACTACCACCACTATGCAGACACACTACCACCACTATGCAGATAGACTACCACCACTATTCAGATAGACTACCACCACTATGCAGATAGACTACCACCACTATGCAGATAGACTACCACCACTATGCAGATAGACTACCACCACTATGCAGACAGACTACCACCACTATGCAGATAGACTACCACCACTATGCAGATAGACTACCACCACTATGCAGACAGACTACCACCACTATTCAGATAGACTACCACCACTATTCAGACAGACTACCACCACTATTCAGATCGACTACCACCACTATTCAGACAGACTACCACCACTAATCAGACAGACTACCACCACTATGCAGATAGACTACCACCACTATGCAGATAGACTACCACCACTATTCAGATCGACTACCACCACTATTCAGACAGACTACCACCACTATTCAGACAGACTACCACCACTATGCAGATAGACTACCACCACTATTCAGATCGACTACCACCACTATGCAGACAGACTACCACCACTATGCAGATAGACTACCACCACTATTCAGACAGACTACCACCACTATTCAGATAGACTACCACCACTATGCAGACAGACTACCACCACTATGCAGATAGACTACCACCACTATGCAGATAGACTACCACCACTATGCAGATAGACCACCGCCACTATGCAGATAGACTACCACCACTATGCAGATAGACTACCACCACTATGCAGATAGACTATCACCACCACTATGCAGATAGACAGATAGACTACCACCTCTATGCAGATAGACTATCACCACCACTATGCAGATAGACTACCACCACTACGCAGATAGACTACCACCACTATTCAGATAGACTACCACCACTATGCAGATAGACTACCACCACTATTCAGACAGACTACCACCACTACGCAGACAGACTACCACCACTACGCAGACAGACTATCACCACTAATCAGACAGACTACCACCACTATGCAGACAGACTACCACCACTATGCAGATAGACTACCACCACTATTCAGACAGACTACCACGACTATGCAGACAGACTACCACCACTATGCAGACAGACTACCACCACTATGCAGACAGACTACCACCACTATTCAGACAGACTATCACCACTAATCAGACAGACTACCACCACTACGCAGATAGACTACCACCACTATGCAGATAGACTACCACCACTATGCAGATAGACTACCACCACTATTCAGATAGACTACCACTACTATTCAGACAGACTACCACCACTATGCAGACAGACTACCACCACTATGCAGATAGACTACCACCACTATTCAGACAGACTACCACCAATACGCAGACAGACTACCACCACTACGCAGACAGACTATCACCACTATTCAGACAGACTACCACTGCTATTCAGACAGACTACCACCACTATGCAGACAGACTACCACCACTATGCAGATAGACAGATAGACTACCACCACTATTCAGACAGACTACCACCACTATGCAGATAGACTACCACCACTATGCAGATAGACTACCACCACTATTCAGACAGACTACCACCACTACGCAGACAGACTACCACCACTACGCAGACAGACTATCACCACTAATCAGACAGACTACCACCACTATGCAGACAGACTACCACCACTATGCAGATAGACTACCACCACTATTCAGACAGACTACCACGACTATGCAGACAGACTACCACCACTATGCAGACAGACTACCACCACTATGCAGACAGACTACCACCACTATTCAGACAGACTATCACCACTAATCAGACAGACTACCACCACTACGCAGATAGACTACCACCACTATGCAGATAGACTACCACCACTATGCAGATAGACTACCACCACTATTCAGATAGACTACCACTACTATTCAGACAGACTACCACCACTATGCAGACAGACTACCACCACTATGCAGATAGACTACCACCA
This sequence comes from Salvelinus namaycush, assembly GCF_016432855.1. NCBI lineage: Eukaryota > Metazoa > Chordata > Actinopteri > Salmoniformes > Salmonidae > Salvelinus > Salvelinus namaycush. Next base: position 24,440,065 of record NC_052342.1, on the reverse strand, counting down.
CTATTCAGACAGACTACCACCAATACGCAGACAGACTACCACCACTACGCAGACAGACTATCACCACTATTCAGACAGACTACCACTGCTATTCAGACAGACTACCACCACTATGCAGACAGACTACCACCACTATGCAGATAGACAGATAGACTACCACCACTATTCAGACAGACTACCACCACTATGCAGATAGACTACCACCACTATGCAGATAGACTACCACCACTATGCAGACACACTACCACCACTATTCAGACAGACTACCACCACTATGCAGACACACTACCACCACTATGCAGATAGACTACCACCACTATTCAGATAGACTACCACCACTATGCAGATAGACTACCACCACTATGCAGATAGACTACCACCACTATGCAGATAGACTACCACCACTATGCAGACAGACTACCACCACTATGCAGATAGACTACCACCACTATGCAGACAGACTACCACCACTATTCAGATAGACTACCACCACTATTCAGACAGACTACCACCACTATTCAGATCGACTACCACCACTATGCAGACAGACTACCACCACTATGCAGACAGACTACCACCACTATGCAGATAGACTACCACCACTATGCAGATAGACTACCACCACTATGCAGATAGACTACCGCCACTATGTAGACAGACTACCACCACTATGCAGACAGACTACCACCACTATGCAGACAGACTACCACCACTATGCAGACAGACTACCACCACTATGCAGACAGACTACCACCACTATGCAGACAGACTACCACCACTATGCAGATAGACTACCACCACTATGCAGACAGACTACCACCACTATGCAGACAGACTATCACCACTATGCAGATAGACTACCACCACTATGCAGATAGACTACACAGTCTGAAATACAGACAGACTCCCACCACTACACATATAGACTACACAGTCTGAAATACAGACAGACTACCACCACTACACATATAGACTACACAGTCTGAAATACAGACAGACTCCCACCACTACACATATAGACTACACAGTCTGAAATGCAGATAGACTACCACCACTACACATATAGACTACACAGTCTGAAATACAGACATACTAACACATCAGTCTATGTCATGGAAAGAGCAGGTGTCCTTAATGTCTTGTACACTCAGTATATTATAATATATTAAGTGTTGCCCAGTGTCGGTGAGTGAAAAAGGCACATCGTTGGTGAAATTGAAAAAGATTCCTGGGATTTGGATGACTTCTCATTTGTCTTATAGAAACATAGGATCATAGAGCCCCGCCCCCCCCCCCCCCCCCAGCAATGTTCTTTAATTCAGGAAGCTCAGATACGATAATAACTGGTCGGAAGAAACTCAATCAACATCCACAGAAAAAAAGCAGTGATAAGCAAGAAAAATAATTTATTTGAATGATATAATAATTTTCATGACATTGGCAAGACATATACAGCTGCATGTGTTTCAACCAACAGCTACATAAACCACACTGCTGGATCTGAAAATGAAGGTGGATAATCTTCCTAATCATAATATATGCAGTTATTTATTTAAATTATGTCCTTCCAATGAGAAATAACAAAAATATAATAATTTCAAGAACTCTCTCTTTCTTTCTCTTTTGAGTCGTGTAACCTCCGACCTCTTATTTCATGGGGGTAAGGGGGTCTTTTTTGTACGTTTTTTTAACTTCAAACTTTATTACTGTCCCGGGCCCATTTCCACAAAGCGTCTCAGAGCAAGAGTACTGGTCTAGGATCAGTTTTCACTTTTAAATCATAATGAATAAGATTACATGGATACAGGGAGGACCTGATCCTAGATCAGCACTCCTGCTTTGAGATGCTTTGTGGTTATGAGTCCTGGTCCTATACAGCCACAGATCTGGGAGCAGTTTTACTGCTGTACAACTAGTTCTCTGTTATACTCATTATACACTGAACAAAAATATAAACGCAACATGTAAAGTGTTGGTCCCATGTTTCATGAGCTGAAATACTAGATCCCAGACATTTTCCATATGCAAAAAAAGGTTATTTCTCTCAGATTTTGTGCACAAATTTGTTTACATCCATGTTAGTGAGCATTTCTCCTTTGCCAAGATAATCCATTCACCTGACAGGTGTGGCATATCAAGAAGCTGATTAAACAGCGTGATCATTACACAGGTGCACCTTGTGCTGGGGACAATAAAAGGCAGTTTTGTCACACAACACAATGCCACAGATGTCTCAGGTTTTGAGGGCGAATGCAATTGGCATGCTGACTGAAGGAATGTAAAATCTTTGAAATTGTTGCGTTTATATTGCGTTTATATTTTTGTTCAGTATACTTAGGGCCAGGAGTTTTCCCTGACCGCGTGACCTGACTGGGACAAACTCCAGGCCCCTACTAGTAATAGTTGTAGGCTATTTGCTTTATGACAGCATTTAACTAGGGCCCAGAGTTTTTCTTGCATGTTCAGGTGATGTGGTGAGGAACACTACAGTGATAGATATCTGTCAAAATGTTGTAAATTAATGAAATATTTTGACAGAAATGTATCTCCATAAAAAACTCCTGGCCCTAATCATGCTGTCAGCTCTATATGTAATATGAATACAAGCAGTCTGATGGTATTTACATGGTATTTACAGATTAACACTTCAACATACTGTTGCTTTAGAGAGTGTGACCAAATCTCAGATGACAGTGTCTCACTATTCCAGTGCACTACTTTTGACCAGAGCCAACTTACCCTTTGAAGAACCCTTTTTGGTTCCTGGTAGAACCCTTTTTGGTTCCTGGTAGAACCCTTTTTGGTTCCTGGTAGAATCCGTTTTGGTTCCTGGTAGAACCTTTTTGGTTCCTGGTAGAACCCTTTTTAGTTCCAGGTAAAACTCTTTTGGGCTCCATGGTGAAACCTCTGTGAAAAGGGTTCTACATGGAACTCAAAGGGGTTCTACCTGAAACCAAAAGGGTTCTTCAAAGGGTTCTCCTATTGGAACAACCGAGGATCCTTTTTTGCACATTATTTTCTAACAGTGTATGTAGAAGTAGTGCACTAGATAGGGAGTAGGGTGTCATTTGAGATCAAGTCTTAAGAATTATATTTCTGTTTGTTTAGCGTCATGATGACCAGATGGTTGGAAACAGTTTGTTATGTAGCAGTTTGATGTCGACGCAGAAACAAGATATAAAACACAAACTGGCAAGTGGGCATATCTCTCTCTCTCTCTCTCTCTCTCTCTCTCTCTCTCTCTCTCTCTCTCTCTCTCTCTCTCTCTCTCTCTCTCTCTCTCTCTATCTCTCTCTCTCTCTCTCTCTCTCTCTCTCTCTCTCTCTCTCTCTCTCTCTCTCTCTCTCTCTCTCTCTCTCTCTCTCAGATATTTGTATTGTTCTGTGGGGAGTTTGTGGAAGGCTTTAAGTGTTCTCCATATGAGTCACAAAATAAAGTAGGAGATGAAAGAAAGAGGGGAGGAGAGAAGAAAAAGGGGGAGGGGAGGAGAGAAGAAAAAGAGGGGGGAAGCTTGTATTAACCCAACTGTGAACCCCTCTTTCAGAGGAGTCAAATATCCACCAGTCAAATGTCATCCTCCTCCTCTCCCTCCATCCATTCTTCCTCGTCCAAGCCTTTCTCTTCTCCTCCCATACTCTGTAATACTCTACCAACTGCACATTCCTACACATGTTTGATTGGAGAGTGGAGCCCACTTTAATATATCACCGTTTGCGCCAACAGTGTGTGTGTGTGTGTTTGTGTGTGTGTGTGTGTGTGTGTGTGTGTGTGTGTGTGTGTGTGTGTGTGTGTGTGTGTGTGTGTGTGTGTGTGTGTGTGTGTGTGTGTGTGTGTGTGTGTGTGTGTGTGTGTGTGTGTGTGTGTGTGTGTGTGTGTGTGTGTGTGTGTGTGTCTAGGGCTAGAATCTGTAACCGGATTGAGCGTTACAGTTTATAGTAAGTACTAAGCCATCTTGGGTTAAGTCATCTATTTCTCTTCTCCAACTCTCTTTCTCTTTCTCTCTTTCTTTCTCTCTCCCTCTTCTTTCTCTCTCTCTCTTTCTTTCTCTCTCCCTCTTCTTTCTCTCTATCGTGGTACTTGTTTTTCATGAACAATATAGAGGTACAGCAGAGACTAACAATAGTAGGAATAGTGATGACCATTATTGTAATAACCATAGTATATGACCACAGTATACAGTATTACCGTAATAACCGTAATTAGCACAGTAGATGATAGTAGTAACCACAGTATACAGTATTACCGTAATAACCACAGTTTATGACACTTGTAACCATAGTATACAGTATTACCGTAATAAGCACAGTATATGACAATAGTAACCATAGTATACAGTATTACCGTAATAACCACAGTACTTCAGAAAGAGTAAAAACTCTGCATACCTCTAAGGGAGTGTAATACCAAGGTAGCTGAAAATCATAGAATTAGAATGAGCAGAAGGTGCATAGAACCTCGGACAATGGCAATTTGACATTATGGCCTCATTGACTTGAATAGGGAATCCCATTCTAGTCATTCTATTTCTGTGCTGAAAACACAGAGGCTCCAGAATACAAGGCAAACCAACACTGAGTTTCTTCGTAGTTCTTTTGAATATAGTTCCATTCACTAAATATTTTAAACAAGTGTCACTTGACTATGGATTAATAACGTTATAATTTACTTTTCTCATTTTTCTTCTTCTTCTTACGTCTTTATAAGTTGTTGTTTGGTTTTTCCTGAAGGAACGACGTAAGAAAAAGAGCGCCCAGATAGTCGGTCATCCGGAGTCGTTCTGTCTCGGTGTTGTTGCTGGAGGGACAGAGCAGAGTTTGAACAGGGGGTTCTCCCTGTCTTTGTCCATGTTGCTGGAGGGTCAGAGCAGAGTTTGAACAGGGGGTTCTCCCTGTCTTTGTCCATGTTGCTGGAGGGACAGAGCAGAGTTTGAACAGGGGGGTTCTCCCTGTCTTTGTCCATGTTGCTGGAGGGACAGAGCAGAGTTTGAACAGGGGGGTTCTCCCTGTCTTTGTCCATGTTGCTGGAGGGACAGAGCAGAGTTTGAACAGGGGGGTTCTCCCTGTCTTTGTCCATGTTACTGGAGGGACAGAGCAGAGTTTGAACAGGGGGGTTCTCCCTGTCTTTGTCCATGTTGCTGGAGGGACAGAGCAGAGTTTGAACAGGGGGGTTCTCCCTGTCTGTCCATGTTGCTGGAGGGTCAGAGCAGAGTTTGAACAGGGGGGTTCTCCCTGTCTTTGTCCATGTTGCTGGAGGGACAGAGCAGAGTTTGAACAGGGGGGTTCTCCCTGTCTTTGTCCATGTTGCTGGAGGGACAGAGCAGAGTTTGAACAGGGGGGTTCTCCCTGTCTTTGTCCATGTTGCTGGAGGGACAGAGCAGAGTTTGAACAGGGGGGTTCTCCCTGTCTTTGTCCATGTTGCTGGAAGGACAGAGCAGAGTTTGAACAGGGGGTTCTCCCTGTCTTTGTCCATGTTGCTGGAGGGACAGAGTAAGGTTTGAACAGAGGGGTTCTCCCTGTCTTTGTCCATGTTACTGGAGGGACAGAGTAAGGTTTGAACAGAGGGGTTCTCCCTGTCTTTGTCCATGTTACTGGAGGGACAGAGTAAGGTTTGAACAGAGGGGTTCTCCCTGTCTTTGTCCATGTTGCTGGAGGGACAGAGTAAGGTTTGAACAGGGGGTTCTCCCTGTCTTTGTCCATGTTGCTGGAGGGACAGAGTAAGGTTTGAACAGAGGGGTTCTCTCTGTCTTCGTCCATAAGGGGCGCTCTAGCTCAATAGCACCAGGCTTTGTGTTTTCTCCTTCTGATTGAGAGCCACAGAGGCACAGCCCTACTCTCCGTGCCGGGAGCAGTTAGGAAAAGGTTCCATAATCGTGTGGTGAAAGGAGTCTTAGAACATTAGAACACAGCAACAGAACGCAGAACCAACGGATCCACTGTCCATTCTATACAGGGTACCAGGAGTGTGAGAAAGAAGGATGGGTTAGCATCAGTATTCAATTCACAGTCTTAGTGGATCCAGAGTCCACTATCCTCTCCTGTACGTACACACTCAGACATTCACACACACACTATCCATCATCCTATTGTACTTGTAACATGGATGGTTGGACTGGATATATGGATGGATGCACAACGCAGAGAGGGGTGAATGAAAATACTCCTTTGTAAAAGTGGGAGGAAAAGGGGGAGGAATTTGAGCGTAGCGCTCTTGGACGTAATGCCAACACGGCATCCTTCACTTCCTTCCTAGCAATCATTGACATTCAGGCTGTGTGGTCTGTAAACCTGAAGCTCAGACGGTAGAGAGGGGCTGCACTATGGGCAGAGAGAGACAGAGCATGACTTCCAGCTAGGGAGGAGAAGAATAGAAGGAAGGTAAAGGAGAGGAAAAGGCTGCAGCATCACCGCTGCACTAAATGGACAGCGTGAGAGAGAAAGCATGTGGCGAGGGCACAAAGAACTCGGTGATGCATCCTTATCGTTTTTAACTGTCCTATATGTCAGATGGAGGGATAGCTGTATTCTTGTTCTGTCTCTGTGAGTTTTGAGATAGTTGTTCGAACAGTGGGTTTTCATCTCAGTTCTGGAATCCCCTCAGGTCTAGAATCCCCTCTCAGGTCCAGAATAACCTCTCAGGTCCAGAATAACCTCTCAGGTCCAGAATCCCCTCTCAGGTCCAGAATCCCCTCTCAGGTCCAGAATAACCTCTCAGGTCCAGAATAACCTCTCAGGTCCAGAATCCCCTCTCAGGTCCAGAATAACCTCTCAGGTCCAGAATAACCTCTCAGGTCCAGAATCCCCTCTCAGGTCCAGAATAACCTCTCAGGTCCAGAATCCCCTCTCAGGTCCAGAATAACCTCTCAGGTCCAGAATAACCTCTCAGGTCCAGAATAACCTCTCAGTTCTAGAATCCCCTCTCAGTTCCAGAATCCCCTCTCAGTTCCAGAATAACCTCTCAGGTCCAGAATGTCTCCAAAGAGTACAGCCACGTTCAGACCACTTCGTCCTCTCCTTAGGACAGATGAATGGACCCCTTCTCTGCAGACACACACACATACAGTAGACACGCCCCAACGATCCTCCTCTAGTATAAATCCCCTGGGGGTTTTCTGTCGTAGCAGTCCAATGGTCCTAACAGAGACCTGTAGTCTAAACCTGTTTAATCAACCCAATCAGACTCTCCCTTAGGAAAGATCCGCAGGGTTCCATGCTGTGTACTCTTTCCCTCCATCACTCCTGCATGCGTTTGGTTATCCTTTCCTGCACGCAACGCACACGCAAACACACATGCAAGGTTTGGGTGTGTGTACTGCTGGGTGTGTGTACTGCTGTTCACTGTTAGTCTTACAGTACTGCTGCTCACTGTTAGTCCTACAGTAATTATATTGTACTACTGTACTACTGCTGTTAGTAGTACTAGTATACATAGTCTCTTCAAACAGTTCAAGCTGATCTATTTCAGGTTATACGGTAGGTATGCATATCGTTGTACAAGTTAAATATGTATGGCCTTCTATCTCGCAATAAATGTTTTTAACATAAACCAAACATAGAACACGGATGACACAGGCGTTGATGTGCCGTCGTTGTTGTGAACTAGCTCTGTGTGGTGTTGTTGTTGTGAACTAGCTCTGTATGGTGTTGTTGTTGTGAACTAGCTCTGTATGGTGTCGTTGTTGTGAACTAGCTCTGTATACTGTCGTTGTTGTGAACTAGCTCTGTGTGGTGTCGTTGTTGTGAACTAGCTCTGTATGGTGTCGTTGTTGTGAACTAGCTCTGTGTGGTGTCGTTGTTGTGAACTAGCTCTGTATGGTGTCGTTGTTGTGAACTAGCTCTGTATGGTGTCGTTGTTGTGAACTAGCTCTGTTTGCTGTCGTTGTTGTGAACTAGCTCTGTTTGCCGTCGTTGTTGTGAACTATCTCTGTATGGTGTCGTTGTTGTGAACTAGCTCTGTATGGTGTCGTTGTTGTGAACTATCTCTGTATGGTGTCGTTGTTGTGAACTAGCTCTGTATGCCATCGTCATTGTGAACTAGCTCTGTATGGTGTCGTTGTTGTGAACTAGCTCTGTTTGCCGTCGTTGTTGTGAACTAGCTCTGTATGGTGTCGTTGTTGTGAACTAGCTCTGTTTGCCGTCGTTGTTGTGAACTAGCTCTGTTTGCCGTCGTTGTTGTGAACTAGCTCTGTATGGTGTCGTTGTTGTGAACTAGCTCTGTATGGTGTCGTTGTTGTGAACTAGCTCTGTATACTGTCGTTGTTGTGAACTAGCTCTGTTTGCTGTCGTTGTTGTGAACTATCTCTGTATGGTGTCGTTGTTGTGAACTAGCTCTGTATGGTGTCGTTGTTGTGAACTAGCTCTGTTTGCTGTCGTTGTTGTGAACTATCTCTGTATGGTGTCGTTGTTGTGAACTAGCTCTGTTTGCCATCGTTGTTGTGAACTAGCTCTGTTTGCCGTCGTTGTTGTGAACTACCTCTGTTTGGTGTCGTTGTTGTGAACTAGCTCTGTTTGCCGTCGTTGTTGTGAACTAGCTCTGTTTGCCGTTGTTGTGAACTAGCTCTGTATACCGTCGTTGTTGTGAACTAGCTCTGTATACTGTCGTTGTTGTGAACTAGCTCTGTTTGCCGTCGTTGTTGTGAACTAGCTCTGTATGGTGTCGTTGTTGTGAACTAGCTCTGTATACCGTCGTTGTTGTGAACTACCTCTGTATACTGTCGTTGTTGTGAACTAGCTCTGTTTGCCGCCGTTGTTGTGAACTAGCTCTGTATACTGTCGTTGTTGTGAACTAGCTCTGTATACCGTCGTTGTTGTGAACTAGCTCTGTTTGCCGTCGTTGTTGTGAACTAGCTCTGTTTGCCGTCGTTGTTGTGAACTAGCTCTGTATGCTGTCGTTGTTGTGAACTAGCTCTGTTTGCCGTCGTTGTTGTGAACTACCTCTGTATGCCGTCGTCCAAGTGCTTTGATTCAAACGTAAAGGGGTAGGGCTTGGTACCAGGTCCAACTGTCAATCTTCCTGTAGAATGTTTTGGACTTTACGTAATAACCATAGTATATGACCATTCTCGTTTTTAATATAACACACACTCACACCATGTATTCAAAAGACTAAAGTTCAATGTGGTATATTTTACCAGCATTGGCCTGTAATCTGGCTGTTTTGGATGGCCCGTTGATAGTAGACATTGGTGGTGTTTCCATGGTTGAATCAGATTCATTTCCACATCATTGACAGTCATACGTTCAGGCTCCCAGAGTGAAGGTATTATCTAATCTATCCTTCTTTCCCTAGTATAGTAATCACACAATGAGCCTGGATGCACAGTACCATTCACACAGCAAAGTAAAAATATGAGAACGAGATTGATGAGTCGAAGCATCGATTCCTCCAACTCAGCAAATGAAACCCTTCATAACAGGATGGACCGTGTTTGGAAACAAAACTCCTTTGATGACCGCTGTGACCATCGTGTCCAACCGTTGGGCGGTTAATGTTCGGTCCATCAGTGGCCGAGTGGTCTGGTTGGATATTCATTCTTCCATCAATGGTCCATTTACATGGTCGATCAATGGTTGACAAGTGGTTATATATTCAACCTCTACTTTGCCAGCCAGCTATTGGTGTTGGTGAGGTTACAGTAAGAATGAATATCAGGGTCGGTCCGGGACTCATTGGTCCTGGGGCGGTCTGGTCCCGTTATTACCAGTGGTCGTATCCCCTCCTCCGTCCGACGACGTGGAGAATTCCGTGATGCGTCGCGCAAGGGGGTTTGTGCTCTTCAGGAGTTCCATGGCAGAGAGGCGTGTCCCTCCCCTGCTGGACTTACTGCCCTTCTTCTGTAACAGGGCCATGAAGTTGTCGTTCCGCGAGCTGGACCGCAGGGTGGAGCCCAGGGTCAAGGTTTGGAGGTCCCCCCCACTGGTGCTGTGCTTCACTGGGGAGATCAGACTCTGGCGGCTGCCGAATGAGTCCCCTGGTTCTTTACGACCCAGGACTTTTCTCTTCGACCTGGAGGGAGGAGAGAAATAGAATGTCATTTAGACTTTTCAGAGTAAAAAACATTGTAAGGTAAAACATGTATAGTTGTTAATATGCTTAGAATGATTCATACATACTGGAAAACCCACAGTAGATATTAGTGTTATTTGTTTCTTGGAAGGTTAAATACAATTTTTAACCGTTATTCAAATAAATGTCTGTTTGTTGGCGTACCTGTGTATTTTGGTGAAGAGGTCCTCCATGTTGTGTGTGTTGGGTGTGTTTGTTGGCGTACCTGTGTATTTTGGTGAAGAGGTCCTCCATGTTGTGTGTGTTGGGTGTGTTTGTTGGCGTACCTGTGTATTTTGGTGAAGAGGTCCTCCATGTTGTGTGTGTTGGGTGTGTTTGTTGGCGTACCTGTGTATTTTGGTGAAGAGGTCCTCCATGTTGTGTGTGTTGGGTGTGTTTGTTGGCGTACCTGTGTATTTTGGTGAAGAGGTCCTCCATGTTGTGTGTGTTGGGTGTGTTTGTTGGCGTACCTGTGTATTTTGGTGAAGAGGTCCTCCATGTTGTGTGTGTTGGGTGTGTTTGTTGGCGTACCTGTGTATTTTGGTGAAGAGGTCCTCCATGTTGTGTGTGTTGGGTGTGTTTGTTGGCGTACCTGTGTATTTTGGTGAAGAGGTCCTCCATGTTGTGTGTGTTGGGTGTGTTTGTTGGCGTACCTGTGTATTTTGGTGAAGAGGTCCTCCATGTTGTGTGTGTTGGGTGTGTTTGTTGGCGTACCTGTGTATTTTGGTGAAGAGGTCCTCCATGTTGTGTGTGTTGGGTGTGTTTGTTGGCGTACCTGTGTATTTTGGTGAAGAGGTCCTCCATGTTGTGTGTGTTGGGTGTGTTTGTTGGCGTACCTGTGTATTTTGGTGAAGAGGTCCTCCATGTTGTGTGTGTTGGGTGTGTTTGTTGGCGTACCTGTGTATTTTGGTGAAGAGGTCCTCCATGTTGTGTGTGTTGGGTGTGTGTCCACCGACATCATCATCCGTTTCCTCTGTGATGTGGAGTTCCGTTTTACCACTAAAGTCCAAACTACTCTGCTCAAAGTTCTCCTCCACTGCATCATCACCTGGAGACAATAGGATTGGTCAGTTCCTCTCTACGACAAGAAACATTTCTATCAATGAATACCAGTCAATAACTTAAGAAAACAATTAACAATGAATAAAAACAGTATTGGTAGTTATGTTTTTTAAATTGCTATGGCAACCACTTACACATCAACTAACAACTGAAGAGAATCAGAAACAGTCGTTTTGAACTGTAACACGTTTGCTTATTCTGTCAGGATCTGAATTCCAGCTAAATAAATTGTCATTAATTAGTTCCCTGTCACAACATTATACACATACCTGTCCCTATCTCTACAGTGGCCATCCTCCCTTCCAGGTCTGTAAGAGAACAATCCTGCAATGAAGACTGTAATGAAGACTCCATTGAGCTCTCCTCATCTGTTCCCAGGTGGTTTTCCTGGTTTTCCTCTTTACCGGGAATCTCCTCAGGTGGGAACGCTCCAATAGGAGAGCGGAGAGCGGCTGGGCCGTCCATCTGTGTTCCCTGTCTGTCGGTGGTACCGTTGGAATGCACCGTGGTGGAGTTGGAGGGGAAAAGGAGACTGTTGGGCTTCTTGGGAACTGGTGGAGGAACCTTGAGGAGAGATTCAGAATTAGTGGATTGTCTACATGATAACTAAAGGACAATTTGGTTTGTAGCAGGAAGTAGTCAAAGTATTTGGTTTGTAGCAGGAAGTAGTCAAAGTATTTATTTTGTAGCAGGAAGTAGTCAAAGTACATACAGGTAATATATGTAGATTATATGGAATGGGAGTACCATCCTCCTCAGTGATTTTCATAAAAATGTCAATGGTCAAACATTTAAAAAGTTATCATTTTTAGATAAAACTATACTAAATAAATTCAGCAAAAAAAGAAACTGAGACCCTGTCTTTGAATGATAATTCGTAAAAATCCAAATCACTTCACAGATCTTCATTGTAAAGGGTTTAAACACTGTTTCCCATGCTTGTTCAATGAACCATAAACAATTAATGAACATGCACCTGTGGAACGGTCGTTAAGACACTACCAGCTTATAGATGGTAGGCAATTAAGGTCACAGTTATGAAAACTTAGGACACTAAAGAGGCCTTTCTACTGACTTTTAAAAACACCAAAAGAAAGATGCCCAGGGTCCCTGCTCATCTGCGTGAATTTTTTTATTTTTTTATTTCACCTTTATTTAACCAGGTAGGCTAGTTGAGAACAAGTTCTCATTTGCAACTGCGACCTGGCCAAGATAAAGCATAGCAGTGTGAACAGACAACAACACAGAGTTACACATGGAGTAAACAATAAACAAGTCAATAACATAGTAGGGGGAAAAAAGAAAAAAAAAGAGAATCTATATACAATGTGTGCAAAAGGCATGAGGAGGTAGGCAATAAATAGGCCATAGGAGCGAATAATTACAATTTAGCAGATTAACACTGGGGTGATAAATCATCAGATGATCATGTGCAAATAGAGATACTGGTGTGCAAAAGAGCAGAAAAGTAAATAAATGAAAACAGTATGGGGATGAGGTAGGTAAATTGGGTGGGCTATATACCGATGGACTATGTACAGCTGCAGCGATCGGTTAGCTGCTCAGATAGCAGATGTTTAAAGTTGTTGAGGGAGATAAAAGTCTCCAACTTCAGAGATTTTTGCAATTCGTTCCAGTCGCAGGCAGCAGAGAACTGGAAGGAAAGGCGTCCAAATGAGGTTTTGGCTTTAGGGATGATCAGTGAGATACACCTGCTGGAGCGCGTGCTACGGGTGGGTGTAGCCATCGTGACCAGTGAACTGAGATAAGGCGGCACTTTACCTAGCATAGCCTTGTAGATGACCTGGAGCCAGTGGGTCTGACGACGAACATGTAGCGAGGGCCAGCCGACTAGGGCATACAGGTCGCAGTGGTGGGTCGTATAAGGTGCTTTAGTAACAAAACGGATGGCACTGTGATAAACTGCATCCAGTTTGCTGAGTAGAGTATTGGAAGCTATTTTGTAGATGACATCGCCGAAGTCGAGGATCGGTAGGATAGTCCGTTTTACTAGGGTAAGTTTGGCGGCGTGAGTGAAGGAGGCTTTGTTGCGAAATAGAAAGCCGACTCTCGATTTGATTTTGGATTGGAGATGTTTGATATGAGTCTGGAAGGAGAGTTTGCAGTCTAGCCAGACACCTAGGTGCTTATAGATGTCCACATATTCTAGGTCGGAACCATCCAGGGTGGTGATGCTAGTCGGGCGTGCGGGTGCAGGCAGCGACCGGTTGAAAAGCATGCATTTGGTTTTACTAGCGTTTAAGAGCAGTTGGAGGCCATGGAAGGAGTGTTGTATGGCATTGAAGCTCGTTTGGAGGTTAGATAGCACAGTGTCCAAGGAAGGGCCAGAAGTATACAGAATGGTGTCGTCTGCGTAGAGGTGGATCAGGGAATCGCCCGCAGCAAGAGCAACATCATTGATATATACAGAGAAAAGAGTCGGCCCGAGAATTGAACCCTGTGGTACCCCCATAGAGACTGCCAGAGGACCGGACAACATGCCCTCCGATTTGACACACTGAACTCTATCTGCGAAGTAGTTGGTGAACCAGGCAAGGCAGTCATTAGAAAAACCGAGGCTACTGAGTCTGCCGATAAGAATATGGTGATTGACAGAGTCGAAAGCCTTGGCCAGGTCGATGAAGACGGCTGCACAGTACTGTCTTTTATCGATGGCGGTTATGATATCGTTTAGTACCTTGAGCGTGGCTGAGGTGCACCCGTGACCGGCTCGGAAACCGGATTGCACAGCGGAGAAGGTACGGTGGGATTCGAGATGGTCAGTGATCTGTTTGTTGACTTGGCTTTCGAAGACCTTAGATAGGCAGGGCAGGATGGATATAGGGGGTGCGACAATGGCGGCGGACAGTTTCAGAAATAGAGGGTCCAGATTGTCAAGCCCAGCTGATTTGTATGGGTCCAGGTTTTGCAGCTCTTTCAGAACATCTGCTATCTGGATTTGGGTAAAGGAGAAGCTGGGGAGGCTTGGGCGAGTAGCAGCGGGGGGGGCGGAGCTGTTGGCCAGGGTTGGAGTAGCCAGGAGGAAGGCATGGCCAGCCGTTGAGAAATGCTTGTTGAAGTCTTCGATTATCACGGATTTATCGGTGGTGACCGTGTTACCTAGCCTCAGTGCAGTGGGCAGCTGGGAGGAGGTGCTCTTGTTCTCCATGGACTTTACAGTGTCCCAGAACTTTTTGGAGTTAGAGCTACAGGATGCAAATTTCTGCTTGAAAAAGCTGGCCTTTGCTTTCCTGACTGACTGTGTGTATTGGTTCCTGACTTCCCTGAACAGTTGCATATCGCGGGGACTATTCGATGCTATTGCAGTTCGCCACAGGATGTTTTTGTGCTGGTCAAGGGCAGTCAGGTCTGGAGTGAACCAAGGGCTATATCTGTTCTTAGTTCTGCATTTTTTGAACGGAGCATGCTTGTCTAAGATGGTGAGGAAGTTACTTTTAAAGAATGACTAGGCATCCTCAACTGACGGGATGAGGTCAATATCCTTCCAGGATACCCGGGCCAGGTCGATTAGAAAGGCCTGCTCGCAGAAGTGTTTTGGGGAGCGTTTGACAGTGATGAGGGGTGGTCGTTTGACCGCGGACCCGTAGCGGATACAGGCAATGAGGCAGTGATCGCTGAGATCCTGATTGAAGACAGCAGAGGTGTATTTGGAGGGCAAGTTGGTCAGGATAATGTCTATTAGGGTGCCCATGTTTACGGATTTAGGGTTGTACCTGATGGGTTCCTTGATGATTTGTGTGAGATTGAGGGCATCTAGCTTAGATTGTAGGACTGCCGGGGTGTTAAGCATATCCCAGTTTAGGTCACCTAACAGAACAAACTCTGAAGCTAGATGGGGGGCGATCAATTCACAGATGGTGTCCAGGGCACAGCTGGGAGCTGAGGGGGGTCGGTAGCAGGCGGCAACAGTGAGAGACTTATTTCTGGAGAGATTAATTAAAAAAATTAGAAGTTCGAACTGTTTGGGCATAGACCTGGAAAGTATGACAGAACTTTGCAGGCTATCTCTGCAGTAGATTGCAACTCGTCCCCCTTTGGCAGTTCTATCTTGTCGGAAAGTGTTATAGTTGGGTATGGAAATCTCAGAATTTTTGGTGGCCTTCCTAAGCCAGGATTCAGACACGGCAAGGACATCAGGGTTGGCAGAGTGTGCTAAAGCAGTGAGTAAAACAATCTTAGGGAGGAGGCTTCTGATGTTGACATGCATGAAACCAAGGCTTTTTCGATCACAGAAGTCAACAAATGAGGGTGCCTGGGGACATGCAGGGCCTGGGTTTACCTCTACATCACCCGAGGAACAGAGGAGTAGTAGGATGAGGGTGCGGCTAAAGGCTATCAAAACTGGTCGCCTAGAGCGTTGGGGACAAGGAATAAAAGGAGCAGATTTATGGGCGTGGTAGAATATATTCAGGGCATAATGTGCAGACAGGGGTATGGTGGGGTGCGGGTACAGCGGAGGTAAGCCCAGGCACTGGGTGATGATAAGAGAGGTTGTATCTCTGGACATGCTGGTTATAATGGGTGAGGTCACCGCATGTGTGGGTAGGTGGGACAAAGGAGGTATCAGAGGTATTAGGAGTGGAACTACGGGCTCCATTGTGAACTGAAACAATGATAACTAACCCGAACAACAGTATACAAGGCATATTGATATTCGAGAGAGACATATAGTAAGGCATAAAGTAATCGCAGGTCTTGATTGGGAGAGCTAGCTAAAACAACAGGTGAGACAACAGCAGCTAGTCAGCTAGCACAACAACAGCAGGTAAAATGGCGATGACTAGGCAGAGAGGGTCGGATTAACTACACACAGAGCCTGAGTCCGCGGCTGGGGCCGACAGATAAACACAAATAAACAGAATGGAGTACCGTGATTAATGGACAGTCCAGCAGGCATCAGCTATGTAGCCAAGTGATCATAGTGTCCAGGGGGGAGCAGTGGATGGAGCAGGGAAGCCGTCACCACGCTAGCACGCGGCGTTTAAAGTTAGTAGCCCGGGGGTGGTCTGCTCAGACGGAGGCCGGTTGAGGGCACAGCGGATGGAGTATTCGTCGGCAGACCAGACGTGGTGGTGCGGCGGGGCGTCGTGTCGACAGAGAATCCAAGCCAGATGGCGAAAGAGGTATTGTAGAATTTTGTTTGCTAACTGGTGCTAGCTTCGTGGCAGTGGCGTTAGGGGATAGCTTCGGTACTGGGTGCCACGGAGGGTGCAAGCTAGCTGTGAGCTAGCTAGCTGTAAGCTGTGAGCTAGCTAGCTGTGAGGATCAGAAGTAGTGGCTCAGGGATTACAGCAGGAATCCGGCGTTGTTGTGGAGAGACAGTCTGATGCTGGTAGATTGGCGAGTAATATCCAGGCTAAGAACAGGGCTGGTGTCTGTGCAGAAGGTAAAAGTGACTAAATAGCTTGTAGCTGATTAGCTGGTTAGCTACTGGAGGTTAAAAATAATAGCGATTCCGTATCACATTGGGTGAGGCAGGTTACCGGAAGGTATAATCGAATTAAAAATCGAAAAGAGATAGATTTTTTTTTTTTTAAATATATACAAAAAATACGAAAAATACAAAGTACACGGGAGGACGGACAAAACACGCCTACACTGCTACGCCATCTTGGATCGAATGTGCCTTAGGCATGCTGCAAAGAGGCATGAGGACTGCATATGTGGCCAGGGCAATAAATTGCAATGTCCGTACTGTGAGACGCCTAAGACAGCACTACAGGGAGACAGGACAGACAGCTGATCGTCCTCGCAGTGGCAGACCACGTGTAACAACACCTGCACAGGATCGGTACATCCGAACATCACAGCTGCGGGACAGGTACAGGATGGCAACAACAACTGCCAGAGTTACATCAGGAACACACAATCCCTCCATCAGTGCTCAGACTGTCCGCAATAGGCTGAGGGAGGCTGGACTGAGGGCTGATAGGCCTGTTGTAAGGCAGGTCCTCACCAGACATCACCGGCAACAACATCGCTTATGGGCACAAACCCACCGTCGCTGGACCAGACAGGACCGGCAAAAGGTTATCTTCACTGACAAGTAGCGGTTTTGTCTTACATGTGGTGATGGTTGGATTCGCATTTATCGTCGAAGGGATGAGCGTTACACCGAGGCCTGTACTTTGGAGCGGGATCAATTTGGAGGTGGAGGGTCCGTCATGGTCTGGGGCGGTGTGTCACAGCATCAGCGGACTGAGCTTGTTGTCATTGCAGGCAATCTGAACGCTGTGCGTTACAGGGAAGACATCCTCTTCCCTCATGTGGTACCCTTCCTGCAGGCTCATCCTGAGATGACCCTCCAGCATGACAATACCACCAGCCATACTGCTCATTCTGTGCATGATTTCCTGGAAGACAGGAATGTCAGTGTACTGTCATGTCGAGCGAAGAGCCCGGATCTCAATCCCATTGAGCACGTCTGGGACCTGTTGGATCGGAGGGTGAGGGCTAGGGCCATTCCCCCCAGAAATGTCCGGGAACTTGCAGGTGCCTTGGTGGAAGAGTGGGGTAACATCTCACAGCAAGAACTGGCAAATCTGGTGCAGTCCATGAGGAGGAGATGCACTGCAGGACTGTTACTTTTGATTTTGACCCCCCTCCCCCATTGTTCAGGGACACATTATTCAATTTCTGTTAGTCACATGTCTGTGGAACTTGTTCAGTTTATGTCTCAGATGTTTAATCGTGTTATGTTCATACAAATATTTACACATGTTAAGTTTGCTGAAAATTAACACAGTTGACAGTGAGAGGACGTTTCTTTTTTTTAAATATAATCACGTCACAAAATAATTGATTAAAACACACTGTTTTGCAAATAAGGTCTACAGTAGCCTCAACAGCACTCTGTAGGGTAGCACCATGGTGTAGCCGGAGGACAGATAGCGTCCTTCCTCCTCTGGGTACATTGACATTGACAACCCCTTCCACAGACTTCCACAGTAATTATGACAACTTCCGGAGGACGTCCTCCAACCTATCAGCGCTCTTGCAGGATGAACTGACATGTCGTCCACTCAATCAAAGGATCAGAGAATGAATCTAGTACTGAAAGCATAAGCTACAGCTAGCTAGCACTGCAGTGCATACAATCTGGTGAGTAGTTGACTCAAAGACAAAGACAATAGTTGAACATTTTTGAACAAATACATTTCTTCCAAAATGAAGGAGAGGCAAGGGAGAAATAGAGAGAGAGAGAGATTATCATTTTTTTTCACTTTCAGTTTCACTTAGTTAGCAAGCAAATGCAGCTAGCTAGTTTAGCCTACTGAAACACCCTGCTCAAACAGAGGGATGCTATGTTAGCTAGCTGGCTAGGACTTTCCAACACAACACTGGGACTCTTTCAAGTCCTGGTAATCTTTTGGTGTTACTAATTTATTACCACCGGTGTAACTGCTTACAGACTGTACACTGTAGCGTTACTGCATGAAGCGGGATTACTAACGCGGTGGTTCTACTAGCTATACTGACTATGACGTTACTTTAGCTAATAAGGTGACAACGACGTAGGCTGTGTGTAAGTTAGTGGTTTGGCTTGGAAAGGTTTTTTCGACTAATCACATACAGCAGATGTGTTGTGTATTGAAGTCCACAAGTGAAGGGAAGAGGTGAAAGGAGAGCGAATAGATGCAAGAAGGAATACAATGTGGCTGCTATGAAAGTGAACTGTGTTTACGTGTGATCAGTGGTGTATTAATTCGCAATTTTGTTGAAACATACCTGAATTTGTCCAATAGAAACTCTCGATTGCAAATGTTAGACTAATGATTATACCCTATATCAGCTAGATGCAAGCAGGAGGGTGCAAGGCGGTATTGAATGTCACTGTCTGTCCATGTGTCACCTCAAATTTGTCTCTCGAACTGTGTGCACCTACATTGTAAACTTTCATTCATAGGCTAGGTTGTAGCAACCTCATGATGGGTATAGGGAAAATTTGAGGATCATATAGTAGCCTAAACCTATCGCTGTTACATTGAACTGGATGAATGAGAGTCTGAAAAAAATGGCCAAGTTCATTACATTTTTTTTAAACGGCACTGACCGCCACTGATGGAGAAAGAGAGAGAGACAGAGACAGAGACAGAGACAGAGACAGAGACAGACAGACAGACAGACAGACAGACAGACAGACAGACAGACAGACAGACAGACAGACAGACAGACAGACAGACAGACAGACAGACAGACAGACAGACAGACAGACTGGGGCCTACCTTGTGTTTCTTCTTGTCCAGTTCGGCCAGACAGGAGATGGTCATCCTACTGGGGAGGGTCCTGCTCTTATCCTGAGTCTCCACCACCTCCAGGTTACTACAGGGAGAGGGAAGCGACCATCCACCCTCAGGCCCAAGATGGAGCTCCAAGTCTGGGTCGAACTCCGGCTCCAAGGCGGGGTCCTCCAGCAGTGGCTGGGGCAGGGGGAGAGGAGGGAGGTCGTACAGGGACTGGATGTGGTGAAAGGAGGGGAGATTGTAAAGACCCTGGGGGTGATGGAGATGGAAGGTTTGGGTTTGGTCATGGGGTCCACAAGGGCTGGTGGGGGTGGGAGGGAGGGCTTTCTTCAGCTTGGGCTTCCTACCTACCACCATGTAAATGCTGGGGTTGGGCATGGGCCGGGTAGGGTCAATGGGGGAGGCAGGGGGGGAGTCGGAGGCAATGGGGGAGGAGGAGGGGCACTTGAGGAGGAGGTTGAAGGGCCGTTTGGGTAACGGGGGTTTCACCGCGACCGGAGGCTTGGGTTTGGAGGGAACGAGGGGCCCGAGGGAGTTGACACCAGGGTGGACAGGCGGGGGGGAAAGGTCAAGACCCTGCTCCTCCTCGATGATGTCATCAGAGGCTCCGTCTGGGAAGTCCTCCAGGTCAGTACGGGAGACGGAACGCAGGCGGATGTTCCGGATCTCGTTCGTGGTCACCACGGGGAGAGATGATTGACTGCCGGAACTCAGTTTACCAGGCTTGGCTGCAGTGGATGTGTCAGAATGACGCCTGCTGGCCTTCTGTTTCGGTTTGATGGAGGACAAGTCTAGATGAGCGTTAACTGGCATCTCGAAGGAAAGCCTCGACCGGGCGGCTGGGTCACGCGGCGAGGTCACTGGCAGCGAAGACTTCCTCTCAGGGATTTTGGGGCGCATCTTACACCCCAATGTGGAGGCGGGCCCTTGTGTTGTTCCTGCGACCTGATTGGAGGGGGTGATGGGCGTGGGTGTCTCTGATTGGCTAGAGTAGCCGCTGGAAGGGGACATGAGTCCTGGAGGCTTGAAGGGGGAGGAGGCTTTGGTCGACTCGATGGAGAGGAGGGAGGGAGAGGAGGCTCGGGAGGTAGACGGGGATTCCAGGAGAGACTCTGAACTGCCTCGAACCTTGGATTAGATTAGAAAAGATTACATTTTTATTAGCCATGTATGGTTAAAAACATAATCTTCCTGGTCGTACATCAGCAAAAATCCTACATTACACCAGTGCTATCCAACCCTCCTCCTGGAGATCTCACCAAGACTGTTAGCTGAATCAGACTGTTAAATTGGGGTTGGACTCTAGATCTCCAGGAAGAGAGAGCTCTGCATGACACAATACATACAACACACAACGCCCTGTGGCTTTACACAAGTAGAAAAGTACTTAGGGCCCTATTCAGACTTAACTTAACTTAAAATGGACTTAAGTCAACAGAACATGCACTTTAGTGAAACGTTTTACTTAAATCCATGTTAAAACAACTTATCTCAAGTCTGGATGTGGCCCTAAGTGCCTAGACTAGTCTTACCTTCATACAGTCTACGACAGTAGTCCCTGTGGCGGTGCTAGACCCGGACCATGACTGGTAGGGATCAGAAGACTTCCACTCCCCCAGCTGCCAGTGGGCTGGGGAGGACAGCTCTGTGTTGCTGGGTCCCTGGACCTCCAGGCCAGGGGGCCCGTCCATCCCGCCGTAGCCCAGCTCGGGATCCTCCAGATCAGGCTTGGAGAGGCAGGAGGAGGCAGGTAGGAGAAAGTCTGGCTGGAAGTCCTGGAGGTGTTCCCGTGGGATGTGAAGGGATTTGGGGCGTCCTTCCCTGTAGTGACCCCTGTCACGGCCGTGCACACGCCCATCGGCGTCCCCTAAATTCTTCATGAGCGAGACGCTCCGGACGGGCGGAGGGGGTTTGTGTTTGGACTTCTTTAGCGAGATGGAGCGAGAGCGTAACCGTAGGCGATCGTCCTGGGGGAAGTTGCCGTCGGTTACGGAGATGTTGTCGACGCTGGCGCTACCGTCCTCGGAGCTCCCGCTGGGATACAGGAGGGCGTAGCTCTCCCCGCTCTCACCACGGAGCTGATAGTGGTGGTGGCTGTGCATTTCTGTTGGAACACCCCCGTTCGTCCCGTTACCGGCTCCTGTGACACTGTACATCCCGCCACTGACGTTATCTGTGGAGCAGAACGAACCGGAGTCTGTCGGCGTGGAGAGAGAGCGCTCGCGGAACTTGAATGCGTTGGCCGCAGCGATGGAATGTGCCGACCTCTCCCCCCTTTCTCCTCCTCCCACCCCTCTTTCTGACCCCATCTGTCCCCCTGCGGGGCTAGCCGCTGCGCCCTCTGTCTCGCTCAGCCTCCCCGTCATCATAACCATGGTTACCGGGTGCCTGAGACGGGACGGCTCCGATATCAACGTGAACGAACTAGAGTGAGACTGTGACCCCGAGCTCCCGGAGAGTCCCAAACTGGTCTGAGAGGGGCACATCAACCCTCCACCCTGCCCCCCTACCCCCCCAACCATCCCCACCGTTTTGGGCATGGTTGCCGGTCCCTTCCCTAGCAGATTGGGAGCTAAATTATAACTATAGGCCTCACTCCAGACTCCAGGAGAGAAGGTAGAGCCTTTAGGGCCGTTCCAGGACTGAGACGGGGAGTTGGAGCAGAGAAGGGTAGCAGAATGGTCCATGGTGCCCAGAGTAGGAGGGGGCATCCGGGGGGACTGGGGCAGGCTGAGGCTGGGCTCCAGGTCACTGTGGGTCTTCCTCAGGGTAAGGTGCTGGACAGGGGTGTCTGAGACGGGCTCCAGAGACCGGGGCTGACCGGTGACGCCGCAGCCCAGGGACAGAGAGGGGGAACAGGAGCCCTGGAGGAGGTCTACGCCCAGGATTTTACCCTCACCTAGGGAGAGAAGGAGGAGAGGGGGAGAGACAGTCAAGTTATCCATGGATAAAAACAGAAAGGATTTAAGGTTGTCATATTCATAATTAGGGATCACTTATCATCAGAATAACATTTTCCTGGGCTTGCCTACATTAATACGAAAACCTTATTTGAAGTTTAAGAGACGGCTCCTGAGAAAAGACCTGGGGTAACTCCCCACTGGGCACACACTGGTTGAATCAACGTCGTTTCCACGTCATTTCAATTAAATGACGTTGAACCAATGTGGAGAAGATGTTGACTTGGCCTCTGTGGCCAATGGGCCATTACATTCTACACTGAGTGTACAAAACATTAAGAACACCTGCTCTTTCCAATACAGATTGACCAGGTGAATCCAGGTCAAATCTATGATCTCTTATTGATGTCACTTGTTAAATCCACTTCAATGAAGGGGAGGAGACAGGTTATAACCTTTACAGGATTGGTGGGTCCCCCGCGGTTGAGCTAATGTAGGCTAATGCGATTAGCATGAGGTTGTAAGTAACAAGAACATTTCCTAGGACATAGATGTATCTGATATTGGCAGAAAGCTTAAATTCTTGTTAATCTAACTGCACTGTCCAATTTACAGTAGCTATTACAGTGAAACAATACTATGCTATTGTTGAGGAGAGTGCACAGTTATGAACATGAACATTTAATAATAAACCAATTAGGTACATTTGGGCAGTCTTGATGCAACATTTTGAACAGAAAGGCAATGGTTCATTGGCTCAGTCCAAAACTTTGCACATACACTGCTGCCATCTAGTGGCCAAAATATAAATTGCACCTGGGCTGGAATAATACATTATGGTCTTTTTTTTAAATTTTTTTAATCTTCTTTGTATTATCTTTTACCAGATTTTTAAAATGTTATCAAGAATATGCATATCCTTGCTTCAGGTTCTGAGCTACAGGCAGATAGATTTGGGTATGTCATTTTAGGTGAAAATTGAAAAAAAGTGGCGGGTCCTTAAGAGCTACAAATAATGATTTTTATGCCATGGGACAATTGAGACATGGATTGTGTATGTGAGGATGAATGGACAAGAGAAAAGATTGAAGTGCCTTTGAACGGGGTATGGTAGTAGGTGCCAGTCGCACCGGTTTGTGTCAAGAACTGTAACACTGCTGGGGTTTTCACGCTCAACAGTTTCCTGTGTGTATCAAGGATGGTCCACTGCCCAAAGGACATCCAGCTAACTTGACACAACTGTGGGAAGCATTGGAATCAAAATGAACCAGCATTTCAGTTTGTTTTTCCTCCCTCTCCCCATCCCTACCTCTGTCTCTCTCTCTTTCCCTCTCTCTGCAATGGAGAAGAACTGTGCGTTGCCATGGCAACAGCTACCTGTTCTGTCATTAGGGCAATGGTGAGCTGATGGCAGAGAGAGATAGTGAGTGAGGGATAGCGAAAGAGTGAGATAGCGAGAGAGAGAGAGAGAGAGAGAGAGAGAGAGAGAGAGAGAGAGGGAGTGCTAGAGAGAGAGAAAGAGAGAGGGGGAGAGAGAGAGAGAAAGAGAGAGGGGGAGAGAGAGTAAGAGAGAGGGTGCAGCAGTCACACCTATCAATCCTAACCTTACCAAGCTAGTCTATCTATCACACCTAACCTTACCAGCTAGTCTATCACACCTAACCTTACCAGCTAGTCTAACACACCTAACCTTACCAAGCTAGTCTATCACACCTAACCTTACCAGCTAGTCTATCACACCTAACCTTACCAGCTAGTCTATCACACCTAACCTTACCAAGCTAGTCTATCACACCTAACCTTACCAGCTAGTCTATCACACCTAACCTTACCAGCTAGTCTAACACACCTAACCTTACCAAGCTAGTCTATCACACCTAACCTTACCAGCTAGTCTATTACACCTAACCTTACCAGCTAGTCTATCACACCTAACCTTACCAAGCTAGTCTATCTATCACACCTAACCTTACCAGCTAGTCTATCACACCTAACCTTACCAAGCTAGTCTATCACACCTAACCTTACCAGCTAGTCTAACACACCTAACCTTACCAAGCTAGTCTATCACACCTAACCTTACCAGCTAGTCTATTACACCTAACCTTACCAAGCTAGTCTATCACAGCTAACCTTACCAGCTAGTCTATCTAACACACCTAACCTTACCAAGCTAGTCTATCAAAGCTAACCTTACCAGCTAGTCTATCACACCTAACCTTACCAAGCTAGTCTATCTATCACAGCTAACCTTACCAAGCTAGTCTATCACACCTAACCTTACCAGCTAGTCTATCAAAGCTAACCTTACCAGCTAGTCTATCTAACACACCTAACCTTACCAAGCTAGTCTATCTATCACACCTAACCTTACCAGCTAGTCTATCACACCTAACCTTACCAGCTAGCCTATCTATCACACCTAACCTTACCAGCTAGTCTATCACACCTAACCTTACCAGCTAGTCTATTACACCTAACCTTACCAGCTAGTCTATCACACCTAACCTTACCAAGCTAGTCTATCACACCTAACCTTACCAAGCTAGTCTATCAAAGCTAACCTTACCAGCTAGTCTATCACACCTAACCTTACCAAGCTAGTCTATCAAAGCTAACCTTACCAGCTAGTCTATCACACCTAAACTTACCAGCTAGTCTATCTATTACCCCTAACCTTACCAGCTAGTCTATCTATTACCCCTAACCTTACCAGCTAGTCTATCTATTACACCTAACCTTACCAGCTAGCCTATCTATCACACCTAAACTTACCAAGCTAGTCTATCTGACACACCTAACCTTACCAGCTAGTCTATCTATCACACCTAACCTTACCAAGCTAGTCTATTACACCTAACCTTACCAGCTAGTCTATCACACCTAACCTTACCAAGCTAGTCTATTACACCTAAACTTACCAGCTAGTCTATCACAGCTAACCTTACCAAGCTAGTCTATCACACCTAACCTTACCAAGCTAGTCTATCACACCTAACCTTACCAGCTAGTCTATTACACCTAACCTTACCAAGCTAGTCTATCTAACACACCTAACCTTACCAGCTAGTCTATCACAGCTAACCTTACCAAGCTAGTCTATTACACCTAACCTTACCAAGCTAGTCTATTACAGCTAACCTTACCAAGCTAGTCTATCAAAGCTAACCTTACCAAGCTAGTCTATCTGACACACCTAACCTTACCAGCTAGTCTATCTATCACACCTAACCTTACCAGCTAGTCTATCTATCACACCTAACCTTACCAAGCTAGTCTATCACACCTAACCTTACCAGCTATTCTATCTATCACACCTAACCTTACCAGCTAGTCTATCTATCACACCTAACCTTACCAGCTAGTCTATCTATCACACCTAACCTTACCAAGCTAGTCTATCACACCTAACCTTACCAGCTATTCTATCTATCACACCTAACCTTACCAGCTAGTCTATCTATCACACCTAACCTTACCAAGCTAGTCTATTACACCTAACCTTACCAGCTAGTCTATCTATCACACCTAACCTTACCAAGCTAGTCTATCACAGCTAACCTTACCAGCTAGTCTATCTATCACACCTAACCTTACCAGCTAGTCTATCAAAGCTAACCTTACCAGCTAGTCTATCTATCACACCTAACCTTACCAAGCTAGTCTATCTATCACACCTAACCTTACCAAGCTAGTCTATCACACCTAACCTTACCAAGCTAGTCTATCTATCACACCTAACCTTACCAGCTAGTCTATTACACCTAACCTTACCAGCTAGTCTATCTATCACACCTAACCTTACCAAGCTAGTCTATCTATCACACCTAACCTTACCAGCTAGTCTATATATCACACCTAACCTTACCAGCTAGTCTATCACACCTAACCTTACCAGCTAGTCTATTACACCTAACCTTACCAAGCTAGTCTATCACACCTAACCTTACCAGCTAGTCTATCTATCACACCTAACCTTACCAGCTAGTCTATCACACCTAACCTTACCAAGCTAGTCTATCAAAGCTAACCTTACCAGCTAGCCTATCTATCACACCTAACCTTACCAGCTAGTCTATCACACCTAACCTTACCAGCTAGTCTATCTATTACCCCTAACCTTACCAGCTAGTCTATCACACCTAACCTTACCAGCTAGTCTATCTATTACCCCTAACCTTACCAGCTAGTCTATCTATTACCCCTAACCTTACAAGCTAGTCTATCTATTACACCTAACCTTACCAGCTAGCCTATCTATCACACCTAACCTTACCAAGCTAGTCTATCTGACACACCTAACCTTACCAGCTAGTCTATCTATCACACCTAACCTTACCAGCTAGTCTATCTATCACACCTAACCTTACCAAGCTAGTCTATCACACCTAACCTTACCAGCTAGTCTATCTATCACACCTAACCTTACCAGCTAGTCTATCTATCACACCTAACCTTACCAAGCTAGTCTATTACACCTAACCTTACCAGCTAGTCTATCTATCACACCTAACCTTACCAGCTAGTCTATCAAAGCTAACCTTACCAGCTAGTCTATCTATCACACCTAACCTTACCAAGCTAGTCTATCTATCACACCTAACCTTACCAAGCTAGTCTATTACACCTAACCTTACCAGCTAGTCTATCTATCACACCTAACCTTACCAGCTAGTCTATCAAAGCTAACCTTACCAGCTAGTCTATCTATCACACCTAACCTTACCAAGCTAGTCTATCTATCACACCTAACCTTACCAAGCTAGTCTATTACACCTAACCTTACCAGCTAGTCTATCTATCACACCTAACCTTACCAAGCTAGTCTATCTATCACACCTAACCTTACCAGCTAGTCTATCTATCACACCTAACCTTACCAGCTAGTCTATCACACCTAACCTTACCAGCTAGTCTATTACACCTAACCTTACCAAGCTAGTCTATCACACCTAACCTTACCAGCTAGTCTATCTATCACACCTAACCTTACCAGCTAGTCTATCTATCACACCTAACCTTACCAAGCTAGTCTATCTATCACACCTAACCTTACCAGCTAGTCTATCAAACCTAACCTTACCAAGCTAGTCTATCACACCTAACCTTACCAGCTAGTCTATCTAACACACCTAACCTTACCAAGCTAGTCTATCACACCTAACCTTACCAGCTAGTCTATCACACCTAACCTTACCAGCTAGTCTATCTATCACACCTAACCTTACCAGCTAGTCTATCACACCTAACCTTACCAGCTAGTCTATCACACCTAACCTTACCAAGCTAGTCTATCTATCACACCTAACCTTACCAGCTAGTCTATCTATCACACCTAACCTTACCAGCTAGTCTATCTATCACACCTAACCTTACCAAGCTAGTCTATCTATCACACCTAACCTTACCAGCTAGTCTATCTATCACACCTAACCTTACCAGCTAGTCTATCTATCACACCTAACCTTACCAGCTAGTCTATCTATCACACCTAACCTTACCAGCTAGTCTATCTATCACACCTAACCTTACCAGCTAGTCTATCTATCACACCTAACCTTACCAAGCTAGTCTATCTATCACACCTAACCTTACCAGCTAGTCTCTCTATCACACCTAACCTTACCAGCTAGTCTATCACACCTAACCTTACCAGCTAGTCTATCTATCACACCTAACCTTACCAAGCTAGTCTATCAAAGCTACCCTTACCAAGCTAGTCTATCACACCTAACCTTACCAAGCTAGTCTATCTATCACACCTAACCTTACCAGCTAGTCTATCACACCTAACCTTACCAGCTAGTCTATCACACCTAACCTTACCAGCTAGTCTATCTAACACACCTAACCTTACCAGCTAGTCTATCTATCACACCTAACCTTACCAGCTAGTCTATCTATCACACCTAACCTTACCAGCTAGTCTATCTATCACACCTAACCTTACCAGCTAGTCTATCTAACACACCTAACCTTACCAGCTAGTCTATCTATCACACCTAACCTTACCAGCTAGTCTATCTATCACACCTAACCTTACCAGCTAGTCTATCACACCTAACCTTACCAGCTAGTCTATCTAACACACCTAACCTTATCAGCTAGTCTATCACACCTAACCTTACCAAGCTAGTCTATCACACCTAACCTTACCAAGCTAGTCTATCAAAGCTAACCTTACCAAGCTAGTCTATCACAGCTAACCTTACCAAGCTAGTCTATCACACCTAACCTTACCAGCTAGTCTATCTATCACACCTAACCTTACCAGCTAGTCTATCACACCTAACCTTACCAAGCTAGTCTATCTGACACACCTAACCTTACCAGCTAGTCTATCAAAGCTAACCTTACCAAGCTAGTCTATCTATCACACCTAACCTTACCAAGCTAGTCTATCTATCACACCTAACCTTACCAGCTAGTCTATCACACCTAACCTTACCAGCTAGTCTATCTATCACACCTAACCTTACCAAGCTAGTCTATTACACCTAACCTTACCAAGCTAGTCTATCACAGCTAACCTTACCAAGCTAGTCTATCAAAGCTAACCTTACCAAGCTAGTCTATCAAAGCTAACCTTACCAAGCTAGTCTATCTGACACACCTAACCTTACCAGCTAGTCTATTACACCTAACCTTACCAGCTAGTCTATCTATCACACCTAACCTTACCAAGCTAGTCTATTACACCTAACCTTACCAGCTAGTCTATCTATCACACCTAACCTTACCAGCTAGTCTATCTATCACACCTAACCTTACCAAGCTAGTCTATTACACCTAACCTTACCAGCTAGTCTATCACAGCTAACCTTACCAAGCTAGTCTATCAAAGCTAACCTTACCAAGCTAGTCTATCTGACACACCTAACCTTACCAGCTAGTCTATTACACCTAACCTTACCAGCTAGTCTATTACACCTAACCTTACCAGCTAGTCTATCTATTACCCCTAACCTTACCAAGCTAGTCTATCTATTACACCTAACCTTACCAGCTAGTCTATTACACCTAACCTTACCAGCTAGTCTATCTATTACCCCTAACCTTACCAGCTAGCCTATCTATCACACCTAACCTTACCAGCTAGTCTATCTATCACACCTAACCTTACCAAGCTAGTCTATCTATCACACCTAACCTTACCAGCTAGTCTATCTATTACACCTAACCTTACCAGCTAGTCTATTACACCTAACCTTACCAGCTAGTCTATTACACCTAACCTTACCAAGCTAGTCTATCAAAGCTAACCTTACCAGCTAGTCTATCACACCTAACCTTACCAGCTAGTCTATTACACCTAACCTTACCAAGCTAGTCTATCACAGCTAACCTTACCAGCTAGTCTATCACACCTAACCTTACCAGCTAGTCTATTACCCCTAACCTTACCAGCTAGTCTATCTATCACACCTAACCTTACCAAGCTAGTCTATCACACCTAACCTTACCAGCTAGTCTATCTATCACAGCTAACCTTACCAGCTAGTCTATTACACCTAACCTTACCAAGTTAGTCTATCACAGCTAACATTACCAGCTAGTCTATCACACCTAACCTTACCAAGCTAGTCTATCAAAGCTAACCTTACCAGCTAGTCTATCACACCTAACCTTACCAAGCTAGTCTATCACAGCTAACCTTACCAGCTAGTCTATTACCCCTAACCTTACCAAGCTAGTCTATCACACCTAACCTTACCAGCTAGTCTATCTATCACAGCTAACCTTACCAGCTAGTCTATTACACCTAACCTTACCAAGCTAGTCTATCACAGCTAACCTTACCAGCTAGTCTATCACACCTAACCTTACCAAGCTAGTCTATCTATTACACCTAACCTTACCAGCTAGTCTATCTATTACAGCTAACCTTACCAGCTAGTCTATTACACCTAACCTTACCAGCTAGTCTATCTATCACACCTAACCTTACCAGCTAGTCTATCAAAGCTAACCTTACCAGCTAGTCTATTACACCTAACCTTACCAGCTAGTCTATTACACCTAACCTTACCAGCTAGTCTATCTGACACACCTAACCTTACCAGCTAGTCTATCAAAGCTAACCTTACCAGCTAGTCTATTACACCTAACCTTACCAGCTAGTCTATCAAAGCTAACCTTACCAAGCTAGTCTATCTGACACACCTAACCTTACCAGCTAGTCTATCAAAGCTAACCTTACCAAGCTAGTCTATTACACCTAACCTTACCAAGCTAGTCTATCTATCACACCTAACCTTACCAAGCTAGTCTATCACACCTAACCTTACCAGCTAGTCTATCTATCACACCTAACCTTACCAGCTAGTCTATCTATCACACCTAACCTTACCAAGCTAGTCTATCACACCTAACCTTACCAGCTAGTCTATCTATCACACCTAACCTTACCAGCTAGTCTATCACACCTAACCTTACCAAGCTAGTCTATCTAACACACCTAACCTTACCAGCTAGTCTATCTATCACACCTAACCTTACCAGCTAGTCTATCACACCTAACCTTACCAGCTAGTCTATCTATCACACCTAACCTTACCAAGCTAGTCTATCACAGCTAACCTTACCAGCTAGTCTATCACACCTAACCTTACCAAGCTAGTCTATCTAACACACCTAACCTTACCAAGCTAGTCTATCACAGCTAACCTTACCAAGCTAGTCTATCACACCTAACCTTACCAAGCTAGTCTATCTAACACACCTAACCTTACCAGCTAGTCTATCACACCTAACCTTACCAGCTAGTCTATCACACCTAACCTTACCAGCTAGTCTATTACACCTAACCTTACCAAGCTAGTCTATCACAGCTAACCTTACCAGCTAGTCTATCTATCACAGCTAACCTTACCAGCTAGTCTATCACACCTAACCTTACCAAGCTAGTCTATCTGACACACCTAACCTTACCAGCTAGTCTATCACACCTAACCTTACCAGCTAGTCTATCACACCTAACCTTACCAGCTAGTCTATTACACCTAACCTTACCAAGCTAGTCTATCACAGCTAACCTTACCAGCTAGTCTATCTAACACACCTAACCTTACCAAGCTAGTCTATCTATCACACCTAACCTTACCAGCTAGTCTATCACAGCTAACCTTACCAAGCTAGTCTATCTAACACACCTAACCTTACCAGCTAGTCTATCACACCTAACCTTACCAGCTAGTCTATCTATCACACCTAACCTTACCAAGCTAGTCTATCTATCACACCTAACCTTACCAGCTAGTCTATCACAGCTAACCTTACCAAGCTAGTCTATCTAACACACCTAACCTTACCAAGCTAGTCTATCAAAGCTAACCTTACCAGCTAGTCTATCAAAGCTAACCTTACCAAGCTAGTCTATCTATCACACCTAACCTTACCAGCTAGTCTATCTATCACACCTAACCTTACCAGCTAGTCTATCACACCTAACCTTACCAGCTAGTCTATCAAAGCTAACTTTACCAAGCTAGTCTATCTGACACACCTAACCTTACCAGCTAGTCTATCAAAGCTAACCTTACCAAGCTAGTCTATCTGACACACCTAACCTTACCAGCTAGTCTATCAAAGCTAACCTTACCAAGCTAGTCTATCTATCACACCTAACCTTACCAGCTAGTCTATCTATCACACCTAACCTTACCAGCTAGTCTATCACACCTAACCTTACCAGCTAGTCTATCACACCTAACCTTACCAAGCTAGTCTATCTATCACACCTAACCTTACCAAGCTGGCCTAACTCAGAGACACAGAGGCAGAAATACACTACTGCACTGTCAAAATATTGCAGGGGGAGAGAGAGGGAGAAATATGACAAGGGGTGAGACACAGTGAGAAACAGAGAGAAATTCAGTGAGGATGATAGCAGGATAGAAAGAGAGAGAGATGCAGTGAGGATGATAGCAGGATAGAATGAGAGAGAGATGCAGTGAGGATGATAGCAGGATAGAAAGAGAGAGAGATGCAGTGAGGATGATAGCAGGATAGAATGAGAGAGAGATGCAGTGAGGATGATAGCAGGATAGAATGAGAGAGAGATGCAGTGAGGATGATAGCAGGATAGAAAGAGAGAGAGATGCAGTGAGGATGATAGCAGGATAGAAAGAGAGAGAGATGCAGTGAGGATGATAGCAGGATAGAATGAGAGAGAGATGCAGTGAGGATGATAGCAGGATAGAAAGAGAGAGAGATGCAGTGAGGATGATAGCAGGATAGAATGAGAGAGAGATGCAGTGAGGATGATAGCAAGATAGAATGAGAGAGAGATGCAGTGAGGATGATAGCAGGATAGAAAGAGAGAGAGACGCAGTGAGGATGATAGCAGGATAGAATGAGAGAGAGATGCAGTGAGGATGATAGCAGGATAGAAATAGAGAGAGATGCAGTGAGGATGATAGCAGGATAGAAAGAGAGAGAGATGCAGTGAGGATGATAGCAGGATAGAATGAGAGAGAGATGCAGTGAGGATGATAGTAGGATAGAAAGAGAGAGAGATGCAGTGAGGATGATAGCAGGATAGAATGAGAGAGAGATGCAGTGAGGATGATAGTAGGATAGAATGAGAGAGAGATGCAGTGAGGATGATAGCAGGATAGAAAAAGAGAGAGAAACGGATGGAGGGGTGGTGGTAGCCTCAAACAATCGGATTTGATACTTTGTTGGGCACTGCTCGGTGATGCAAACGACAACGTACTCATCAGAACCGTCTACCAATTACAGATACCATCCCAGGTTGGACACGTGCTGCTAAAACATGTATGCCAACACCAGGAATAGGTTTGGAGCATCAGAATACTATATCACACCCACACACACACACACACACACACACACACACACACACACACACACACACACACACACACACACACACACACACACACACACACACACACTAACCCCACACACACACACTACCCCCACACACTCCTTCCACACCATGCCCTACCTGTGACGTCGAGGGGCAGCAGGTGAGCGGGTGTCCGTTGTCCTAGGTGCCAGCGGGGTTTCTCGGCCACGGGGGGTCCTAGAGAGGTACTACTCCACACCACCAGAGGGCGATCTGACCCACAGGGTGATGGAGAGGGGGACTGGTCTACACCCCTATTGATTCCTACTGAGGAGGTATCATCCTCCTCACACACCTGCCTCTTAGACGCCGGCTGGAGGGGAAGGGGTGGGTGGGAGGGAGAGGAGAGGAGAGGAGAGGATAGGAGAGGAGAGATATTTCAGATTCAAAATCGTTGGAAAGCGGAGAAGGCTGGAAAACGGCGTACACTGCTGCTCATGCTCCCAGGTGATATTTATTTACAACTTATTGACCCTTAGGTCTTCGTCAGGCATCCATATCCCAGGTGGGTGTGGAAGGTCCTATATATAGGGGCAGTACTCAGTGACATCACTTCCTGAAACATGAGGTAAAAAAATGTATAACATAGTTTCACAATGTTAACATTCAATGTATCAAAATATATGATCATACACAGATAATGTGATCAATATTCATAGTGATATACATACACATACAATATTCAACTAGGATATAAATAAAACACAATTTGGACTTATTGAAACTATAAAAACGGTTTCAAGTCAAACTCCTCGTTCAGTCCAAGAGGAGACAGTGTGTTGAGCCTGTGGATCCAGAAAGATTCCCTTTGAAGAAGTTTCCTCTCAATGTCCCCTCCCCTGCAGGACATGTTGACCATTTCTACTCCTATGTATCTCAGAGAACTAATGGGATGTCCAGCGTGTACAGAGAAGGCTGACATGAGATGTCATTTGGAAAACCAAGAAAGAATGTTGTGTATTTAACTTGTAAGCCAAGCCCAACACTAGTCATATCAAATGAAAGTCTACAGTAAATCTCAGGGATCTATTCATTATCTTATTAATAATGCAAATATTTCAAAATGCAGGTAACTCATGACATCTCATGATAGTACATTGATGAAAACAGTGAGAGAAGGATTCTACCAAAATAAATTGCAAATGTTTTTAAACAACTATTATCTTGACTATAATTGGCAACAAAGGACTAGCAAAGGTTAAGTTAACGTACCTGTCCAGTGAAAATCTCACTTTTAAAAGTTCATATTCTTTTAACTGAGTCAAAGCATAAATTGGAGAAAAAATACTTAAAGGGGCAGTGAAGTCAAAAATGAGATTTCCAATGATATTTCCACACTTTGAACTGTTTATGTAAATATCTTTAAATTTGTATCAACACGCCCCACAATCAGACTGAGTATTTCAATGGCAAAAAAGCGGCTAACAAAAATAAATGATCAAAAATATATTTGGAGGTATTTTAATGCAGTAAAGACACAGTGGACTCTTGCCGCTTGAAAATTCCAGTGAAACCGTGGCGGATTCCAGAATTCATTCATATTTGCACATGCAAACGGACATGATCAAATAGCTATATCCTTTTGTCAATAGGGGGTGCTATTTGCACTTTGTAATAATTTCGTTCCCAAATTAAACTGCCTCGTACTCAATTCTTGCTCGTACAATATGCATATTATTATTACTATTGGATAGAAAACACTCTCTAGTTTCTAAAACCGTTTGAATTATTTCTCTGAGTGAAACAGAACTCATTCTGCAGCACATTTCCTGTCAGGAAGTGAGATTTCTGAAATCGAGGTCCCTGTTCTAGGGTCAGTTTATAAGTCCCCATGTAAACTATGGGGCTACATGCACTGCATACGCCTTCCTCTAGATGTCAGTAAGCGGTGAGAATTTGAATGGAGTGGATTGCACCATCTGGGGGACTATAAAAGCTCATGGAACGGAAGTACCGTTCTTTTCAACGGGGCGCCTGGCGCAAGAGGGACATCACAATGGCGTCCTGCAAAAGCTTTCGTTTTAGCAGTTCTATATCTCCGGTCATGTTTTTATTCGTTATAGGTGTTAAAGACATCATAAGGTAGTTAATTTAAACCGACTTATAGCAGTTTATATCAGTTTATTGCGATTTTCTGGAATTTCTTAGTCACGCGCTTTCACGAGTTGGACACCTCTCCAGTGGATGGCTATCGTTAGCTGCTATTTCTACAGGAGAAGAGGACATCTTTCAACCAAAAGACGATTGTTCTGGAGAAAGGACACCTTGCCCAAGATTCTGATGGAAGCTCAGCAAATAGTAAGCAGTCTTTATGCTGTTAATTCGTATTTATGTTGACAAATGTCAAATAATAATTCCGCCATGAATTTCGGTGCGGTCTCGCTTTAGCGCACGCTGTATTGCGCAGTAACGTTAATTTTAAAAATATAACACAGCGGTTGCATTAAGAACTAATGTATCTTTCATTTGCTGCCCAACCTGTATTTTTTTTGTCAAGTTTATGATTACTTATCGATTAGAATAGGTGCCTCTCCAAGATGGCGCCGGACAGATTGCTTGAAGTTTTGGCCACTAATCACATTGTATAACCACGATTTGTGCCGCTAAATATGCACATTTTCGAACAAACCCTATATGCATTGTGTAATATGATGTTACAGGACTGTCATCTGATGAAGAATATCAAGCTTAGTCAAAAATTATATATCTTTTGCCTGTTTGTTACGATCGCTAACCTTTGCTGCTGGTAAATGGTGTTGTGTTTCTGGCTATTGTGGTAAGCTAATATAATGCTATATTGTGTTTTCGCTGTAAAACACTTAGAAAATCTGAAATATTGGCTGGATTCACAAGATCTGTGTCTTTCATTTGCTGTACGCTGTGTATTTTTAAGAAATGTTTTATGATGAGTAATTAGGTAATACACGATGGTCTCTGTAGTTATTCTAGTTGCTTTGGTGAGAGTTGTGATGGTGGCTGCAATGGTAAACTATGATTTATACCTGAAATATGCACATTTTTCTAACAAAACATATGCTATACAATAAATATGTTATCAGACTGTCATCTGATGAAGTTGTTTCTTGGTTAGTGGCTATTTATATCTTTATTTGGTCGAATTTGTGATAGCTACTGATGCAGTAAAAAAATGGTGGAGTAAAAATAGTGGTGTCTTTTGCTAACGTGGTTAGCTAATAGATTTACATATTGTGTCTTCCCTGTAAAACATTTTAAAAATCAGAAATGATGGCTGGATTCACTAGATGTGTATCTTTCATCTGGTGTCTTGGACTTGTGATTAAATGATATTTAGATGCTAGTATTTACTTGTGACGCTATGCTAGGCTATGCTAGTCAGCTTTTTTACTGATGGGGGTGCTCCCGGATCCGGGTTTGGGAGGAACTAGAAGATATTCTATGTTCACTCTGTTATCATTTCACCAAGCTAGCTATAAATCAATGCATTATCTACATTGTGCAGCTATATATAAAAAAAATATTATTTAACTAGGCAAGTCAGTTAAGAATAAATTCTTATTTACAATGGCGGCCTAGGAACAGTGGGTTAACTGCCTTGTTCAGGGGCAGAACAACAGATTTTTACCTTGTCAGCCCAGGGATTTGTTCCAGCAACCTTTCAGTTACTGGCCCAACACTCTAACCACGAGGCTACTTGCTGCCCCAATGCGTTATCTACATTTCGCAGCTATATATTTATGCGTTATCTAAATTGTGGCCTCGACTCCGCCATAGAAATAGACAGAATAGAAGCTCCAGTAATATGGATAGCCTAATGATTGAACGGTTTGGAGCGTGTATTGAAGCAATGGGCAAGTTCGTTTCACATGGCCCGGTGCCCCGGGTCGGTGGAGATTTCTCCTTAGGATCAATGGAATGGTCGAAAATGAGTCAACCCTGCACACCCAGAGCCATGCAAAACGAGGTCAAACCATTCATCTTGGGTTAACGGGGGGAGTGGGGATCTAAAATGCAATCATATCACGAAATTTTAACATTTATAAAAATGTTATATATTTTGTTTTACGCAGACTAGCTAACAAATAAGAGCAACTTAACAAATGAGAAAACGGATTATGATAATTTGCTGGTAAAAAATGGGGAGGTGCTAAAACATTAGTTTACACCCCTTATTTTAATTTGCTCCATGGCAAGGCGGCCAAGTGTAGGGTTGTCACTAGTTACCACAGCCACAAAGTCCCAAACCACGTCTTTCTCTACATGTTCTGTTCTTAAAACCAGATTTTAAACCTGTCACTTTAACCCTAACATTAACCATACTCCTAACCTTAGCCTAACCCTAACCATAAATGAAGACCCCCAAAAAACACATTTTTGTTTTCATGAATTTGTACAATATAGCCCATTTTGATGGTTTTATCTCGTGGAAACCCAAGTGTAGACTATTGAGAAAAGCTGTTTGGCTCTCAGACGACTCGCGAATAGAAAGAACTTTGAAGCAGGCGTTTCTGATTAATAAACAGTCGCCAATAAATAGGTAACATTGACATAAAACCCAGCTCTGAAACAAATTTGCACGTCATCTCACAGGAAAAGACACGTAAAGACTCTCTGAAACATCTGAAGTCACACATGCAGATTTGGTACTTCAAGCCCAAATATATCATACATTAACTAAAAGGATCACTTATTGACTTACATCATTGTGCAACATAATTTAAGTAGGTAAGTAAGTAGGTAACTGTAAAGTTAAACAAAGGTGTAAATATTTACCAGGAAGATGAATTCAGGTCTCTTGTTGTTGAGGGAGATAGGGGAACGACTCAGGGTGGTGGACGTATCGTCAGAACTCTGGGAAGACACTGTGGGGTGGCGGAACGTCTGGCCTGTTAACTTGGTGTCATACAGCTGCTCTTCGAAGTCTGTAGGAACAAACACACACACACACACACACACACACACACACACACACACACACACACACACACACACACACACACACACACACACACACACACACACACACACACACACACACACATCAGAGTTAGTCAAGTTGCAGAACATCCGTCCCGTTAGCTGCTTCTTGAAGTCTGTTCAAAGCAGAAACACCAGTTAGTCACATGCAGTAAATACACACTCCAGAGATACCAGCCAGTTAGCCTGCTGGCAGAGTGGAAACTTGGAGGAGTGGAGACCCAACACAAAAAAAACTAAATGTGGCATCCACCTCTAGTCTGGCTCACTGCATACTCTATCCACCTCCTCTCTCTCCACCTCCTCTCTCTCCACCTCCTTTCTCTTTTTCTCCTGCCTCTCTCTCTTTCTTTCTTGCCCCTTGTTGCTCTCTCTCTCTCTCTCTCCCTGCTTCTCTCTCTCTTTCTCTCCTCATGTTTCCCACTCTCCTCAGGACTCCCCCTCAGGCCATTGTAAACATACTGATTACCATTCCACAAC
Source organism: Salvelinus namaycush (assembly GCF_016432855.1). NCBI lineage: Eukaryota > Metazoa > Chordata > Actinopteri > Salmoniformes > Salmonidae > Salvelinus > Salvelinus namaycush. The sequence goes on along the minus strand of NC_052342.1, from coordinate 24,401,489 downwards.
CCCCCCCAAAACTCCCAAAACACCCCCACTAGCCATTATTTTGCCCCAAAACACACTCCTCCACTCCCCTAACCTCACCCCCTCTCCACTCATCCCTGCAACCCCATACTCCCCCTCCACACACACACACGTAAACACACACACGTAAACACACACACACACACACACACACACACACACACACACACACACACACACACACACACACACACACACACACACACACACACACACACGCAAACACACACATGCAAACACACAACCCACCCCAAGCCCTGGCCCGCCCCCGCCCCCCTTTTTTGGGGGGGGAGGGTTGTTTGAAGGGGGTAAAGGGTTTGGGAGGGGGTTGCAAGTGAACTTGCTCTCTGGGACAATACGGATGCCTTCCTCCCAGTGTAGGGTTGCCTAGCAATTCCAGTATCCCGGAGACAATGGAACAGCCCTTTAATCAACAATGGCCTGGAGTGAATCCCCTGACCAGAGAAGAGGGGCAGACCTGGCAACTGATTCTAGTTTGAACAATAATGACCTTCTTACTGGGATCCTGTGGTTGCCAGGTCTGGTTCTAGTCTGGCTAAAGAAAACAAATCTGGCAACTTGAACACCTAACTTTACTTCTTAATTTAACCTTTTTTTTATTACGAGGACAAGAGACAGTAACAGCAAATGTAACATCCTCAGTTAGCACTCTTTAAGGGGAAGTTGAACATGTGCTCCTGGTTGTAGTCAGGTACCTTACAAAGCTACCTTACTAGTATCCTTTATGGTGAATGTGGAATGAATGAGAGTACCAGCAGCAACTTCTTTATGTCTTTGTTGATTACATTTCCACACATGTTGTGTTGCATTTGCTGCACTGTAATGAAATCTAGCCTGAGTGCCAGTCCATATATGCTATCATGTAAACTCCTTGTCTTGACCAAAAAAATGTTTGGCTTTTGACAATTGACCAATTGAATTGAGTTAGAAAGAGCACAAACATATCTGGGACCAGGCTAGATAAAATCTGCTTTGTGGTGCAATTTTTTTGTTGTTGAAAACTTAAATCTATGCCAGTGCTTCTGTTTAATGTATTAGTCTAACTATCGGAAGCAGCAGACCTGACACACACACGCACACGCACACACACACCACACACACACACACACACACACACACACACACACACACACACACACACACACACACACACACACACACACACACACACACACACACACACACACACACACACACACATACAGTCTCTCAGACTGTAGCTAACGTCAACAGACAGATGTTCCGCTATAAAACAGACAGTGAAACATTCAGTCCATTCAACACAACGGTACGAGTCCCGGTTCTCATCCAAAGCTGCTCTTAATGTGAGGTACAGACAGATACTGTACTTCCCTGTGAATGTAGGAATATGCATCACGGTATAGAAATAGCAGAACAAGAGAGGTTCTACCATGCTATGGTGGCATTGCAAGGAGCACAGACGACTATATGGTGAGTGATAACAGTTAAATGAAATCTGCAATGTGCAGAAGTGATGAAAGACCAACAACAAATTCACAAGTAAAACACCAGGTCTCTTATGAAAAATAAGTTTCTCTCTATGAGATTTTTGACTGTAAATAATGCAAATATGGAGGAAAGTGAGTTTGTTGGACTCAAGGATAACATCAGCTCTCTCCCTAGACATGACTGAGCATCCCAACACTGTCTCTTTGCCTATACAGTGCACTACTTTTTGACCAGAAGCCACAGGGCTCTGGTCAAAAGTAGTGCACTACGTAGGGAATAGGGTGCTATTTGGGATACATGCTCTGTCTCACATCTCAGGCTAACGTAGCGTCAGCATTCCCGTGGAAAACGTATTTAATCCTGTTCTAATTAGCATAACCATGCTAACATTTCCCCCATTAAAACATATGAGATTTATAGTAAAATATGCTGACGCTAAAGTTACAGGGCAGTGAGTCAAATGGTACCCTAGTCCCTACGTAGTGCACTGCTTTTGACCAGGGCTCATAGGGTCAAAAGTAGTGCACTATGTGGGGAATTTGGGACGCAGAGCCTGGAGTTGCTATGACCGTATTACTTGCTAGCTACTGTCGGTTCTGCTATAAATACTCAACTGGAATCATTCAACTGAATACACAGAACACACACAGAGAAGAATTAGCCAATTAGCGAGATGTGTGACGCCACTCCAGCTCAAGTCACCAGACAAGAGATAGAGGGAGGAGAGCAGAGAGAGATCCACACAGCTAGTCCATACAGTTACTGTTAGTAGGATACATCACAGTAGAGGGAAGGATGGAGAGAGGGGCTATTGGGGCTAGCGTGTGTGTGTGTGTGTGTGTGTGTGTGTGTGTGTGTGTGTGTGTGTGTGTGTGTGTGTGTGTGTGTGTGTGTGTGTGTGTGTGTGTGTGTGTGTGTGTGTGTGTGTGTGTGTGTGTGTGTGTGTGTGAAAGAGAGTGAGTGTAAATGTGAGTGTGTGTGACTGTGAGTGTGACTGTGAGTGAGTGTGAGTTTGACTGTGTGTGTGTGTGTAACAGTGTAATGGTAAGGGTCTGTGTAACCGTGTTAAAGGAGGTAGATGGTATCAGTCTGGTATACAGTAACACTGTTCCCTACTGTTTATTGAACTGCTAAAACAAGCAGGAACACAATGGAATTTAGTCTCTAGACTTTGTGTTTTAATCCTTATTTTTTTAATCAATGTGCTATTGTACACTATTCCCTATGGGCCCTGGTCGAAAGTAGTGCACTATGTGGGGAAAAGGGTGCCATTTGGGATGAAGCACAGACTGAGTTTTGTTCCAGGTCCTGCTCCAATACTTTTGATATGCCTCCTTCATTCGTCAAATCAATCAGTGATCTGACATCATACCGGTGACACCATACCGGTGACATCATACCAGTGACATCATACCGGTGACATCATACCAGTGACATCATGGAGCTGGAGATGGATTCCAATCTGTTAAAGGGCTCCCTTCCTTTCCTCCTTGACCCCTTGCTTCTCGTCTCCTTTCCTGTGTCATTGTCTCCTTACCTCTGTACTTGTCTCCTTTCCTCTGTCCTTGTCAACCCTCCCTTTGAGTAGATAAGTGTCAGTAATATTGCAGCGATATTACACAATTATAACTGCCAATCATTTTCACCCTGGTCACACAGTAACTCCATCAAATTACACCTGAACTGTCATAACTGTACAAAACAACCCCAGGAAAAGGCTACTCATCGATAGTCAACGTTCAGTCATGAGAACAGAGTAATGAGACAAAGGACGCCTCCCAAATGTCACCTTCTTCCCATATAGCAAACTACTTTTGACCAGGGCCCACTACTTTTGACCAGGGCCCACTACTTTTGACCAGGGCCCACTACCTTTGACCAGGGCCCACTACTTTTGACCAGGGCCCACTACTTTTGACCAGGGCCCACTACTTTTGACCAGGGCCCACTACTTTTGACCAGGGCCCACTACTTTTGACCAGGGCCCACTACCTTTGACCAGGGCCCACTACCTTTGACCAGGGCCCACTACCTTTGACCAGGGCCCACTACTTTTGACCAGGGCCCACTACTTTTGACCAGGGCCCACTACTTTTGACCAGGGCCCACTACGTTTGACCAGGGCCCACTACTTTTGACCAGGGCCCACTACCTTTGACCAGGGCCCACTACCTTTGATCAGGGCCCACTACTTTTGACCAGGGCCCACTACGTTTGACCAGGGCCCACTACGTTTGACCAGGGACAACTACCTTTGACCAGGGCCCACTACCTTTGACCAGGGCCCACTACGTTTGACCAGGGCCCATACAGTTCCGCATAACCCCCAGGGGCGGCAGATAGACTAGTGGTTAGAGTGTAGGGGTGACAGGTAACCTAGTGGTTAGAGTGTAGGAGCGACAGGTAGCCTAGTGGTTAGAGTGTAGGGGTGACAGGTAGCCTAGTGGTTAGAGTGTAGGGGTGACAGGTAGCCTGGTGGTTAGAGTGTAGGGGTGACAGGTAGCCTGGGGGTTAGAGTGTAGGGGTGACAGGTAGCCTGGTGGTTAGAGTGTAGGAGCGACAGGTAGCCTGGTGGTTAGAGTGTAGGGGCGACAGGTAGCCTAGTGGTTAGAGTGTAGGAGTGACAGGTAGCCTGGTGGTTAGTGTGTAGGGGTGACAGGTAGCCTAGTGGTTAGAGTGTAGGGGTGACAGGTAGCCTGGTGGTTAAAGTGTAGGAGTGACAGGTAGCCTAGTGGTTAGAATGTAGGGGTGGCAGGTAGCCTGGTGGTTAGAGTGTAGGGGTGACAGGTAGCCTAGTGGTTAGAGTGTAGGGGCGGCAGGTAGCCTAGTGGTTAGAGTGTAGGGGCGGCAGGTAGCCTAGTGGTTAGAGCATAGGGGCGGCAGGTAGCCTAGTGGTTAGAGCGTAGGGGCGGCAGGTAGCCTAGTGGTTAGAGCGTAGGGGCGACAGGTAGCCTGGTGGTTAGAGTGTAGGGGAGACAGGTAGCCTGGTGGTTAGAGTGTAGGGGTGACAGGTAGCCTAGTGGTTAGAGTGTAGGGGCGGCAGGTAACCTAGTGGTTAGAGTGTAGGGGTGACAGGTAGCCTAGTGGTTAGAGTGTGGGGGCGGCAGGTAGCCTAGTGGTTAGAGCATAGGGGCGGCAGGTAGCCTAGTGGTTAGAGCGTAGGGGCGGCAGGTAGCCTAGTGGTTAGAGTGTAGGGGCGGCAGGTAGCCTAGTGGTTAGAGTGTAGGGGCGACAGGTACCCTAGTGGTTAGAGCATAGGGTCAGTAACCGAAAGGTTGCTGGATCGAATCCCCGAGCTGACAAGGTAAAAATCTGTCGTTCTGTCCCTGAACAAGGCAGTTAACCCACTGTTCCCCTGGACAAGGCAGTTAACCCACTGTTCCCCTGAACAAGACAGTTAACCCACTGTTCCCCTGAACAAGGCAGTTAACCCACTGTTCCCCTGAACAAGGCAGTTAACCCACTGTTCCCCTGAGCAAGGCAGTTAACCCACTGTTCCCCTGAGCAAGGCAGTTAACCCACTGTTCCCCTGAGCAAGGCAGTTACCTCCCGGGTGGCGCAGGGTGGCGCAGTGGTCTAGGGCACTGCATCGCAGTGCTAGCTGCGCCACCAGAGTCTCTGGGTTCGCGCCCAGGCTGGGCTGGGTTCGCGCCCAGGCTCTGTCGCAGCCGGCCGCAACCGGGAGGTCCGTGGGGCGATGCACAATTGGCATAGCGTCGTCCGGGTTAGGGAGGGTTTGGCCGGTAGGGATATCATTGTCTCAGTATGTAAAATGTAATGTAATGTAAAATGTATGCACTCTACTGTAAGTCGCTCTGGATAAGAGCGTCTGCTAAATGACTAAAAAAAAAAAAAATGTAAAAAACGTTACCCACTGTTCCCCTGAACAAGGCAGTTAACCCACTGTTCCCCTGAGCAAGGCAGTTAACCCACTGTTCCCCTGAACAAGGCAGTTAACCCACTGTTCCCTGAAGACGTGGATGGGGAAGACACATTTCAGTTGAAGGCATTCAGTTGTACAACTGACTAGGTTTTCCCTTTCCCATAAGTGATGCGCTACATAGGGTAACATCGGACAGAAGTAAAGAATGTGACAGAGGAGAGCTAGAGGGATAGACAGGCTGCACGTTATCAGACGACCCTGTTGTGCTGAAAGAGGGGTATTGTTCCTCCTCTACTTCCCCCATTCCGTCACTGGAGAAATAAGAAAGAGTGAGCCCATTATTAACGGGTCCCGGTTGTGAGGGGTGGGGCTGGGCTGTTTTTGAAGGGCCCATACACACACTATACACACAAAGCTTAATATAATTGTGAGGACTTTTTGGGAACCAATAACCTAACATTAACTCAATTTCTAACCCTAAACCTAACCATAACCTCTAACCTCAATTTTTACCCTAATTTTAACCCCATTTTTAACCCTAATTTTAACCCTAATTCTAACCCCTAGGCTTAAAATAACCTTTTTTACAAATGAGGACTGGCAAAATATCCTCACTTCTCTGAATGTTAGTTGGTTTACTATTCTAGTGAGGACATCTGGTACTCACACGTATAGTAAAACGTGTAGACACACACACACACACACACACACACAAACCACATGCACACAAACATACACACACACATGCATACACACACACACACACACACCCACACACACACACACACACACACTGAAAACGTGATGTCCAACATATATTAATTTAATGTCAGTAACGTTAATAATACTTCAAGTCAAACTGGTCCCAATCTCCCATATCCCAATCTATATAATCTCCCATATCCCAATCTATACAATCTCCCATATCACAATCTATACATTCTCCCATATCCCAATCTATACAATCTCCCATATCCCAGTCTATACAATCTCCCATATTCCAATCTATACAATCTCCCATATCCCAATCTATACATTCTCCCATATCCCAATCTATATAATCTCCCATATCCCAATCTATACAATCTCCCATATCCCAATCTATACAATCTCCCATATCTCAATCTATACATTCTCCCATATCCCAATCTATACAATCTCCCATATCCCAATCTATACAATCTCCCATATCCCAATCTATACATTCTCCCATATCCCAATCTATATAATCTCCCATATCCCAATCTATACATTCTCCCATATCCCAATCTATACATTCTCCCATATCCCAATCTATACAATCTCCCATATCCCAATCTATACAATCTCCCATATCCCAATCTATACAATCACCCATATCCCAATCTATACAATCTCCCATATCCCAATCTATACATTCTCCCATATCCCAATCTATACAATCTCCCATATCCCAATCTATACATTCTCCCATATCCTAATCTATACATTCTCCCATATCCCAATCTATACAATCTCCCATATCCCAATCTGTACAATCGCCCCCTTGGGTGCATCCCAAATGGCACTGTATTCCCTTAATAGTGCACTACTTTTGGTTAAATATGGTGCACTGTATAGGGAATAGGGTGCCATTTGGAACTCACTCGGCCTTGGTGTAAATGAAGAAAAAAAAATGTAACCTAACCTAAACTAGGCAAGTCAGTTCAGAACAAATTCTTATTTACAATGACGGCCTACACCGGTCGAACCCAGACGACGCAGGGCCAATTGTGCGCCACCCTATGGGACTCCCAATCATAGCTGGATGTGATACAACCTGGATTCGAACCAGGGACTGTAGTGACAACTCTTGCACTGAGATGCAGTGCCTTAGACCGCTGCACCACACGGGAGCAGCAACAACAACCGCCAATAAATAGCCTTAAAGGGGAAGTTCACCCAACTACGATCTTTTGGTATTTTTCTTCATTAGTCTACTGTTGATACAGTCCCAAAATGTTTTGCATGTCAGCAATTGGACTTTCAAGAAGTGTCACCTACAGCATCATTATAATGACGCTAATGCTAACGCTAACGTTAATGCTAACGCTAACCCCTGACCACTCTCTAATTGAGGACCAAGGGAAAAACACTACTAACCACAACAGGCCTTTCAGCTGCAGGTCAAAGAGTCGTATGGTTTAAATAGTTGAAATACTTTGAAGTGAAACTCGAGTTAACTTGTCAAGCTTGACAACCAAACTACTAGACTAGTCCCTAAGGAACCATATCTAACTCTTCATGCCAGGCTACTTAAATCAAACTCACCACAAGAATATGAAAGTATTTCAGATTATGTGTTTGATATGGGGCAGCAGACTTTTATTCTCTAAATACAGTATTATTGGCAGTAATTTAATTTATTAGTTGATATTTAGAAATGAAAGATCAAATCCAACCTCCTTCGATGAAATAACTATTGTAGAAGTGCTCTCATCTGGGATAGCAAACACAAAGAAGTGCTCTCATCTGGGATAGCAAACACAAAGAAGTGCTCTCATCTGGGATAGCAAACACAAAGAAGTGCTCTCATCTGGGATAGCAAACACAAAGAAGTACTCTCATCTGGGATAGCAAACACAAAGAAGTGCTCTCATCTGGGATAGCAAACACAAAGAAGTGCTCTCATCTGGGATAGCAAACACAAAGAAGTGCTCTCGTCTGGGATAGCAAACACAAAGAAGTGCTTTATGAATACAGGGACTAATGGATGAGGTACAGTACTGTACAGACCTTGGTGTTAAACCTGGGATGCTGAGTACTGTGTCTGTGTGTTTCTGTGTGTGTGTGTGTGTGTGTGTGTGTGTGTGTGTGTGTGTGTGTGTGTGTGTGTGTGTGTGTGTGTGTGTGTGTGTGTGTGTGTGTGTGTGTGTGTGTGTGTGTGGCTTGCCTGGTTGGGGTGCTGAGTACTGTGTCTGTGTGTTTCTGTGTGTTTCTGTGTGTGTGTGTGTGTGTGTGGCTTGCCTGGTTGGGGTGCTGAGTACTGTGTCTGTGTGTTTCTGTGTGTGTGTGTGTGTGTGTGTGTGTGTGTGTGTGTGTGTGTGTGTGTGTGTGTGTGTGTGTGTGTGTGTGTGTGTGTGTGTGTGTGTGTGTGTGTGTGTGTGTGTGTGTGTGTGGCTTGCATGGTTGGGGTGCTGAGTACTGTGTCTGTGTGTGTGTGTGTGTGTGTGTGTGTGTGTGTGTGTGTGTGTGTGTGTGTGTGTGTGTGTGTGTGTGTGTGTGTGTGTGTGTGTGTGTGTGTGTGTGTGTGTGGCTTGCATGGTTGGGGTGCTGAGTACTGTGTCTGTGTGTGTGTGTGTGTGTGTGTGTGTGTGTGTGTGTGTGTGTGTGTGTGTGTGTGTGTGTGTGTGTGTGTGTGTGTGTGTGTGTGTGTGTGTGTGTGTGGCTTGCATGGTTGGGGTGCTGAGTACTGTGTCTTTGTGTTTCTGTGTGTGTGTGTGTGGCTTGCCTGGTTGGGGTGCTGAGTACAGTACCCCACTGTTGTATACTGTATTAGAATAATGATATCATCTATGTATTACAGAATGTGTAGATGCTCCTGCAGTTTATTGTGTAAACATGTTTCAACACAAACACTGCCAGAAGCCAGCAGTGGCTGGTATCTTTATTGTTATGAGTTTAACTCTTGCACCTGTAGGTTTTTGGGTGTCGTACACTATGTACATTCTCATGGCATACAGGTATTTATCTACTGTACCTATACACACACACACACACACACACACACACACACACACACACACACACACACACACACACACACACACACACACACACACACACACACACACTAAGCAATTCAAGTACAGTCAACAACAGAAACAGAAAGAGAAATAGAGAGAGAGAGAGAAAGAAAGAAAGAAAGAGAGAGAGACTGAAAGAAAGAGAGAGAGCGAGACAGAGAGAGAGAGACCTGAAGAAAGAGAAAAAGAGAGAGAGAGACTGAAGAAAGAGAATGAGAGAGAGAGAGACAGAGAGAGAGAGAGAGAGAGAGAGAGAGAGAGAGAGAGAGAGAGAGAGAGAGAGACTGAAGAAAGAAAGAAAGAGAGAGAGAGAAATAGTGGAAGAGATGGAAGGAAAAAGGTGGGTGATGATGATCATCGGCAGAAAGTAATTAAGTTCATTCATTCATTCATTCATTCATTCATCTGTTCATTGAATAAAGGGACGAGGAAAGGCTTAACATACCTGCTTCCCAAATAGCACCCTATTCCCTATATAGCGCCCTGTGGTCTGGTCAAAAGTAGTGCACTATGTAGGCAATAGGGTGCCATTTGGGATGCAGAATAATCTGAGATGCCAATCAGGGTTAGTATGCATCAGAGAGAGAACGAGGGAAGGAGGAAGAGAGAGAGGGAAGGAGGAAGAGAGAGGGAGAGAAGAGGGAGAGGAAGTGGGAGAGAGGGAGAGAGGGAGAGAGGGAGAGAGCGGAGGAAGAGAGACGAAGAGAAGAGGGAGAGGAAGTGGGAGAGAGGGAGAGAGCGGAGGAAGAGAGACGGAGAGAAGAGGGAGAGGAAGTGGGAGAGAGGGAGAGAGCGGAGGAAGAGAGACGGAGAGAAGAGGGAGAGGAAGTGGGAGAGAGGGAGAGAGCGGAGGAAGAGAGACGGAGAGAAGAGGGAGAGGAAGTGGGAGAGAGGGAGAGAGCGGAGGAAGAGAGACGGAGAGAAGAGGGAGAGGAAGTAGGAGAGAGGGAGAGAGCGGAGGAAGAGAGACGGAGAGAAGAGGGAGAGGAAGTGGGAGAGAGGGAGAGAGCGGAGGAAGAGAGACGGAGAGAAGAGTGAGAGGAAGTGGGAGAGAGGGAGGAAAGCAAAAAAACATCAACATCGGTGCACCGGAGGGGAACGAATAAGAGAAAAAGCGCAAGGGAAAATACAAGCACACCCACACAAGTAACAACACAAACACACACACACACACACACAAACACACAAACACACACACACAATGGCATAAAAACACGGCAGCTGTAGCACAGAACCCCTCGTCTCCTCCTTCTTCAACCCCCCCCCCCCCCCCCCCACACACACACACACACTCCACTCAAAAACACACACACACTCCAGACACACACACACACACTCCACTCACACACTCCCGACACACACACCCCCAGGGTTAGTTACTGTACCTTGCAGCAGACTCTGCAGGTTAAGCTGAGCCTCCTGGTGTAACTCCTGAACACAGTCCGGCCTGCTCCACGAGCCAAACACATTAACACTCTGTTGCCATGGAGACCGGAAGTGGGCCGCCGCCGCCGACGCCGACGACGCTGCGCTACGCTTCGACTCCGCGTCCAAGATGGTAGTGGCTGGAGAGAGGGATGGAGGGAAAGGAGAGGTAGAGAGGAGGTGAGGGAGAGGAGGGGGCGATGGAGAGGGATGGAGGGAAAGAAGAGGTAGAGAGGAGGTGAGGGAGAGGAGGGGGCGATGGAGAGGGATGGAGGGAAAGGAGAGGTAGAGAGGAGGTGAGGGAGAGGAGGGGGCGATGGAGAGGGATGGAGGGAAAGGAGAGGTAGAGAGGAGGTGAGGGAGAGGAGGGGGCAATGGAGAGGGATGGAGGGAAAGGAGAGGTAGAGAGGAGGTGAGGGAGAGGAGGGGGCGATGGAGAGGGATGGAGGGAAAGGAGAGGTAGAGAGGAGGTGAGGGAGAGGTGGGGGCGATGGAGAGGGATGGAGGGAAAGGAGAGGTAGAGAGGAGGTGAGGGAGAGGAGGTGGCGATGGAGAGGGATGGAGGGAAAGGAGAGGTAGAGAGGAGGTGAGGGAGAGGAGGGGGCGATGGAGAGGGATGGAGGGAAAGGAGAGGTAGAGAAGAGGTGAGGGAGAGGAGGGGGCGATGGAGAGGGATGGAGGGAAAGGAGAGGTAGAGAGGAGGTGAGGGAGAGGAGGGGGCGATGGAGAGGGATGGAGGGAAAGGAGAGGTAGAGAGGAGGTGAGGGAGAGGAGGGGGCGATGGAGAGGGATGGAGGGAAAGGAGAGGTAGAGAGGAGGTGAGGGAGAGGAGGGGGCGATGGAGAGGGATGGAGGGAAAGAAGAGGTAGAGAGGAGGTGAGGGAGAGGAGGGGGCGATGGAGAGGGATGGAGGGAAAGGAGAGGTAGAGAGGAGGTGAGGGAGAGGAGGGGGCGATGGAGAGGGATGGAGGGAAAGGAGAGGTAGAGAGGAGGTGAGGGAGAGGAGGGGGCGATGGAGAGGGATGGAGGGAAAGGAGAGGTAGAGAGGAGGTGAGGGAGAGGAGGGGGCGATGGAGAGGGATGGAGGGAAAGGAGAGGTAGAGAGGAGGTGAGGGAGAGGAGGGGGCGATGGAGAGGGATGGAGGGAAAGGAGAGGTAGAGAGGAGGTGAGGGAGAGGAGGGGGCGATGGAGAGGGATGGAGGGAAAGGAGAGGTAAAGAGGAGGTGAGGGAGAGGAGGGGGCGATGGAGAGGGATGGAGGGAAAGAAGAGGTAGAGAGGAGGTGAGGGAGAGGAGGGGGCGATGGAGAGGGATGGAGGGAAAGGAGAGGTAGAGAGGAGGTGAGGGAGAGGAGGGGGCGATGGAGAGGGATGGAGGGAAAGGAGAGGTAGAGAGGAGGTGAGGGAGAGGAGGGGGCGATGGAGAGGGATGGAGGGAAAGGAGAGGTAGAGAGGAGGTGAGGGAGAGGAGGGGGCGATGGAGAGGGATGGAGGGAAAGGAGAGGTAGAGAGGAGGTGAGGGAGAGGAGGGGGCGATGGAGAGGGATGGAGGGAAAGGAGAGGTAGAGAGGAGGTGAGGGAGAGGAGGGGGCGATGGAGAGGGATGGAGGGAAAGGAGAGGTAGAGAGGAGGTGAGGGAGAGGTGGGGGCGATGGAGAGGGATGGAGGGAAAGGAGAGGTAGAGAGGAGGTGAGGGAGAGGAGGGGGCGATGGAGAGGGATGGAGGGAAAGGAGAGGTAGAGAGGAGGTGAGGGAGAGGAGGGGGCGATGGAGAGGGATGGAGGGAAAGGAGAGGTAGAGAGGAGGTGAGGGAGAGGAGGGGGCGATGGAGAGGGATGGAGGGAAAGGAGAGGTAGAGAGGAGGTGAGGGAGAGGTGGGGGCGATGGAGAGGGATGGAGGGAAAGGAGAGGTAGAGAGGAGGTGAGGGAGAGGAGGTGGCGATGGAGAGGGATGGAGGGAAAGGAGAGGTAGAGAGGAGGTGAGGGAGAGGAGGGGGCGATGGAGAGGGATGGAGGGAAAGGAGAGGTAGAGAAGAGGTGAGGGAGAGGAGGGGGCGATGGAGAGGGATGGAGGGAAAGGAGAGGTAGAGAGGAGGTGAGGGAGAGGAGGGGGCGATGGAGAGGGATGGAGGGAAAGGAGAGGTAGAGAGGAGGTGAGGGAGAGGAGGGGGCGATGGAGAGGGATGGAGGGAAAGGAGAGGTAGAGAGGAGGTGAGGGAGAGGAGGGGGCGATGGAGAGGGATGGAGGGAAAGGAGAGGTAGAGAGGAGGTGAGGGAGAGGAGGGGGCGATGGAGAGGGATGGAGGGAAAGGAGAGGTAGAGAGGAGGTGAGGGAGAGGAGGGGGCGATGGAGAGGGATGGAGGGAAAGGAGAGGTAGAGAGGAGGTGAGGGAGAGGAGGGGGCGATGGAGAGGGATGGAGGGAAAGGAGAGGTAGAGAGGAGGTGAGGGAGAGGTGGGGGCGATGGAGAGGGATGGATGGATGATAGAGAGGTAGAGAGCGGAGAAGAGAGGTAGAGAGCGAGAGAGAGATGGAGAAAGAGAAGAGATGGCAGAGGGTTGGGAAAGATACAGAGGGAGTGATGCAGACAGAGGGAGGGAGAGAAAAAAGGAGGGAGAGAAAGAGAGAGAGAAATTGCACATTAATACAAATGTATGAAATTTGCATAACTAATACCCAGAGACTTGTGTTACATAATAGCCAGTTGTGAGGGGAGGGACTGTGGTTAGAAAGGGGAGGAGTTTGTGTGTGTGTGTATGCACGTGTGTGTGTGTGTGTGTGTGTGTGTGTGTGTGTGTGTGTGTGTGTGTGTGTGTGTGTGTGTGTGTGTGTGTGTGTGTGTGTGTGTGTGTGTGTGTGCATGTGTGTGTGTGTGTGTGCTTTGGTATGTGTTGTCAGGGAGTGAAAGGGAAGGCGCTCCAAAACAGCATAATAATAACAAGAATCATCAGAATCTGAATGAACAGAATGACAACAATCATTCATAAATCCACAACAACCAATCAGAAAAGAGGGAGAGGAATCAGAAGCTTGATGTGTGATCTGCATAGAAACAGAGACAAAGAGAGAGGGAGAGGAAGAGAGAGGGAAGATAGAGAGCGGGAGCGAGAGAGAGAGGGAAAGAGAGAGCGAGTGAGGAAAGAAAGAAAGACAGAAAGGAAGAGGGGCGATAAGGTAGGGTAGCTCCAGGACAGTGAAAACCTCTCATCTCCCATAAGGTTAGCAGAGTCTACTTAATTACCCGCTCAGCAGCAGTTCCTCTACACTGCAATTAATGTGCTCTTCCTCCTCTCCTCTTCCCATCCCCTTCCCCCTCCTCCCTCCTCTCTTCCTCCTCTCCTCTCCCCATCCCCTTCCCCCCTCCTCTCTTCCTCCTCTCCTCTTCCCATCCCCTTCCGCCTCCTCTCCTACCTCCCTCCTCTCTTCCTCCTCTCCTCTCCTCTTCCCATCCCCTTCCCCCTCCTCTCCTCTCTTCCTCCTCTCCTCTTCCCATCCCCTTCCCCCTCCTCTCCTCTCTTCCTCCTCTCCTCTTCCCATCCCCTTCCCCCTCCTCTCCTCTCTTCCTCCTCTTCTCTTCCCATCCCCTTCCCCCTCCTCTCCTCTCTTCCTCCTCTTCCCATCCCCTTCCCCCTCCTCTCCTCTCTTCCTCCTCTCTTCCTCCTCTCCTCTCCTCTTCCCATCCCCTTCCCCCTCCTCTCCTCTCTTCCTCCTCTCCTCTTCCCCTCCCCTTCCCCCTCCTCTCCTCTCTTCCTCCTCTCCTCTTCCCATCCCCTTCCCCCTCCTCTCCTCTTCCCTCCTCTCCTCTTCCCATCCCCTTCCCCCTCCTCTCCTACTTCCCTCCTCTCCTCTCCTCTCCTCTCTCCCTCCTCTCCTTCTGCTGTCCACCTCACCTTTTCTCCTCCTCCTCTCCTCCTCCTCTCCTCCTCCTCCTCCTCCTCTCTTATCTCTTTCTTACATAACCACAGGGATTTAGAAGAGGGAAGGAAATATGGAGGATTTAGAGAAGAGAAGATAAACAGACCGCTGGCATTATAGGTTGTGTGAGTGTGTGTGTGTGTGTGTGTGTGTGTGTGTGTGTGTGTGTGTGTGTGTGTGTGTGTGTGTGTGTGTGTGTGTGTGTGTGTGTGTGTGTGTGTGTGTGTGTGTGTGTGTGTGTGTGTGTGTGTGGACGTGTGTGTGTGTGTGTGTGTGTGTGTGTGTGTGTGTGTGTGTGTGTGTGTGTGTGTGTGTGTGTGGACGTGTGGACGTGTTTAACTATTCTTGTGGGGACCAGAAGTCCCTACAAGAATAGTAAACAAACAAAAAGTTGACCAGCTGGGGACATTTTGTTAGTCCCCACAAGGTCAAATGCTATTTCTAGGGGGTTTAGGGTTAAGGTTAGAATTAGTGTTAGGGTTAGAATTAAGTTAAATATTAAGGTTAGGAGCTAGGGTTAGTTGTAGGGTTAGGGTTAGGAGCTAGGGTTAGGTTTAGGGTTAGGATAAAGTTTAGGTATTTGGGTTAGGGTTAGGGTTAAGGTTAGGGTTAGGGTAAGAGTACGGGTTAGGATTAGGGTTAGGTTTAGGGTTAGGGAAAATAGGATTTTGAATGGGACTGAATTGTATGTCCCCACAAGGTTAGCTGTACAAGACTGTGTGTGTGTATGTGTGTGTGTGTGTCAGGGACAGTACAGACAAAGGTCAGGGACAGTACAGACAAAAAACCACCATATTCCTTAAGGGCAGATTTGAGAGGCCAGCAGTCATCTTAACTATGGGCAAAAGTTTCCTCACCCTTACCTCTGCTGAAGCCCTGAGCAGTAGAGTTTACCTTTAAACACTGATCTCAGTCTTTGAGTTCTCTCCCTAATGGTTAAGGCTAGGATGTAGAGAGAGTAAGCTGATCCTAGATCTGAACGTAAAGGTGACTTTTACCCTGATATTCCCTCTTCGCTCAGCCTGTCACCCATTAAATACTGAGAGATGACAAAAATAACTTTGCAGAAAAAGAGAGAGAGAGAGAGAGAGAGAGAGAGAGAGAGAGAGAGAGAGAGAGAGAGAGAGAGAGAGAGAGAGAGAGAGAGAGAGAGAGAGACAGTGAGAGAGACAGCGAGAGAGACAGCGAGAGAGAGAGACAGAGACAGAGAGAGAGAGAGAGAGAGAGAGCCTCTTAAAGAAGAAGTTACAGGTCTGTGAGAGCCAGAAATCTTGCTTGTTTGTAGGTGACCAAATACTTATTTTCCACCATCATTTGCAAATAAATTCATTAAAAATCCTACAATGTGATTTTCTGTATTTTTTTTTCTCATTTTGTCTGTCATAGTTGAAGTGTACCTACGATGAAAATTACAGGCCTCTCTCATCTTTTTAAGTGGGAGAACTTGCACAATTGGTGGCTGACTAAATACTTTTTCCCCCCACTGTATATATAAATGTACCAATACATTAATATGAGATCTGGACTCTGGTCAAAAGTAGTGCACTATATAGGGAATAGAGTGCCATTTTGGACAAGCCCTAACTCTAACCAAACACTATAGCATGAGGTTATATTGATGATGTGTTGAATTTACATGTTACATTTTCAGGACACTAACATTCCATTCCAGCTAACCAATGGATTCACAGCGTTTTGCAACTAAACCAGTTGAAGGTACCCAGAAGCATTCTGATGGGGGAAAAAACACAAAATGTGGAAAAATTTGTGGATGTAGCATTTTGGAAATAAACTTCACACAAACAGATTTGTCGTGAGCCATTTCTTTTTTAGTTTGGTTCTTTTCTGTCCCTTGATGACTCATTTGTACCCCACGGGTGTTGGAGCGGGATGTGGGTTATGGGTTGAGAGCACATTTAGGGGAGAGTGGTAGGGAGGGAGGAGAGAGAGACTTTAATTCTGAGACTACAGTCGTGGCCAAAAATGTTGAGAATGACACAAATATACATTTTCACAAAGTCTGCTGCCTCAGTCTGTATGATGGCAATTTGCATATACTCCAGAATGTTATGAAGAGTGATCAGATGAATTGCAATTAATTCCAAAGTCCCTCTTTGCCATGCAAATTAACTGAATCCACAAAAAACCTTTCCACTGCATTTCAGCCTTGCCACAAAAGGACCAGCTGACATCATGTCAGTGGTTCTCTCGTTAACACAGGTGTGAGTGTTGACGAGGACAAGGCTGGAGATCACTCTGTCATGCTGATTGAGTTTGAATAACTATGTAAAATACTATACAACAGGACAAAAAAAGGTGCTGAAATGAAGATACTGAGAGTGTTACTAATGTATCTGGGTGAGCCAAAGCAGCCATTTTATGCCAGAGGGTTTCGAGTGCTGTGAGTATGGCTCTAAAATAAAATTCCATTCATATGGGTTTATTGGCATTGGAAACACATGTCACATTACAACACATGTTACATTACACCACATGTTACATTACAACACATGTTACATTATTACATTACAACACATGTTACATTACAACACATGTTACATTATTACATTACAACACATGTTACATTACAACACATGTTACATTACAACACATGTTACATTATTACATTACAACACATGTTACATTACAACACATGTTACATTACAACACATGTTACATTATTACATTACACGACATGTTACATTACAACACATATTACATTATTACATTACACCACATATTACATTACACCACATATTACATTACACCACATATTACATTACACCACATATTACATTACAACACATGTTACATTACAACACATATTACATTATTACATTACACCACATATTACATTACACCACATATTACATTACATCACATGTTACATTACAACACATATTACATTACAACACATGTTACATTACAACACATGTTACATTACAACACATGTTACATTACAACACATGTTACATTATTACATGACAACACATGTTACATTATTACATGACAACACATGTTACATTATTACATTACAACACATGTTACATTATTACATTACAACACATGTTACATTATTACATTACAACACATGTTACATTATTACATTACAACACATGTTACATTATTACATTACAACACATGTTACATTATTACATTACAACACATGTTACATTATTACATTACAACACATGTTACATTATTACATTACAACACATGTTACATTACAACACATGTTACATTACAACACATGTTACATTACAACACATGTTACATTATTACATGACAACACATGTTACATTACAACACATGTTACATTATTACATTACAACACATGTTACATTACAACACATGTTACATTACAACACATGTTACATTACAACACATGTTACATTATTACATGACAACACATGTTACATTACAACACATGTTACATTATTACATTACAACACATGTCACATTACAACACATGTTACATTACAACACATGTTACATTACAACACATGTTACATTACAACACATGATACATTATTACATTACAACACATGTTACATTACAACACATGTTACATTACAACACATATTACATTACAACATATGTTACATTACAACACATGTTACATTACAACACATGTTACATTACAACACATGTTACATTATTACATGACAACACATGTTACATTATTACATTACAACCCATGTTACATTATTACATTACAACACATGTTACATTACAACACATGTTACATTACAACACATGTTACATTACAACGTATGTTACATTATTACATTACAACACATGTTACATTACAACACATGTTACATTACAACACATGTTACATTACAACACATGATACATTATTACATTACAACACATGTTACATTACAACACATATTATATTACACCACATATTACATTACATCACATATTACATTACAAAACATGTTACATTACAACACATGTTACATTACAACACATGTTACATTATTACATTACAACACATGTTACATTACAACACATGTTACATTACAACACATGATACATTATTACATTACAACAAATGTTACATTACAACACATGTTACATTATTACATTATAACACGTGTTACATTATAACACATGTTACATTACAACACATGTTACATTACAACACATGTTACATTACAACACATGTTACATTACAACACATGTTACATTATTACATTACAACACGTTACATTACAACACATGTTACATTACAACACATGTTACATTACAACGCATGTTACATTATTAACCCTCCCTCCCTCCCTCCCTCCCTCCCTGTCTCCCTCCCTCCCTCTCCCTCAAGGTAGACACACACACACACACACAGAGAGACTGTGAAAATGGCAGCAAAGCGTGTGTTTCTCCGCCACAGCCTGAGAGAGGCCAGACAGTCATGCCAAAGACAATTATACTAAAAGTAATCTATGGTGACAGGATGCCTAATTCTGTCTCTCTCCTCTCTCTCTGTCTCTTTCCTGCTCTCTCTATCTCTGTCTCTCTCCTCTCCATCTCTCTGTCTCTCTCTGACTCTCTCCTCTCTCTCCGTCTCTTTCATCCTCTCTCCATCTCTCTGTCTCTCTCCTCTCTCTGTCTCTTTCCTCCTCTCTCCATCTCTCTGTCTCTCTCCTCTCTCTCTCTCTCTCTCTCTCTTTCCTCCTCTCTCCATCTCTCTGTCTCTCTTCTCTCTCTCTCTGTCTCTCTCTCTCTCTGTCTCTTTCCTGCTCTCTCCATCTCTCTGTCTCTCTCCTCTCTCTCTCTTTGTCTCTCTCCTCTCTTTCCTCTCTCACCCTGTCTATATCATTCATCCTCTTAATCTCTTGTGCGTGTTTGTGTGCTTGCACGTATAACTGTGTGTGTGTGTGTGTGTGTGTGTGTGTGTGTGTGTGTGTGTGTGTGTGTGTGTGTGTGTGTGTGTGTGTGTGTGTGTGTGTGTGTGTGTGTGTGTGTGTGTGTGTGTGTGTGTGTGTGTGTGTGTGTGTGTGTATGTGTGTGCATGCATGCGCATGTGAATGTGTATGCTGGTTTTGTGTGTGATTGTAATGGAACTGCCAGGCGTGTACATATGTGTTTTGCTTACACACACATCTCAGTGTTCGGCTCATTAGCACAGCAATGGAATGCCACTTCAAATGAAAAGGCCTGGATAGACGGACCGTGGTGACTGGATAGACGGACCGTGGTGACTGGATAGACGGACCGTGGTGACTGGATAGACGGACCGTGGTGACTGGATAGACGGACCGTGGTGACTGGATAGACGGACCGTGGTGACTGGATAGACGGACCGTGGTGACTGGATAAATGGACTGTGGTGACTGGATAGATGGACCGTGGTGACTGGATAGACGGACCGTGGTGACTGGATAGACGGATCGTGGTGACTGGATAGATGGACCGTGGTGACTGGATAGACGGACCGTGGTGACTGGATAGACGGACCTTGGTGACTGGATAGACGGACCGTGGTGACTGGATAGACGGACCGTGGTGACTGGAGTCCTTTTATATGTTCTATTTATATACAAAGACGTTTAGGATGAGAAGGATTGTGTGTGTGTGTGTGTGTGTGTGTGTGTGTGTGTGTGTGTGTGTGTGTGTGTGTGTGTGTGTGCGTGCGTGCGTGCGTGCGTGCGTGCGTGCGTGCGTGCGTGCGTGCGTGCGTGCGTGCGTGCGTGCGTGCGTGCGTGGTTCCCTGGTTCTATGAGTCCATGATCACCATGAGTGGTGACAGAATGCCTAATTCTATCTCTCAGCCACGCTACAGACCCCAGCATGTGAGACAAAACCACTCCGACACACACACACACACACACACACACACACACACACACACACACACACACACACACACACACACACACACACACACACACACACACACACACACACAGCTACTTTGCTCGAGGCGGAAGGTGTGTGTGTGTGTGTGTGTGTGTGTGTGTGTGTGTGTGTGTGTGTGTGTGTGTGTGTGTGTGTGTGTGTGTGTGTGTGTGTGTGTGTGTGTGTGTGTGTGTGTGTGTGTGTGTGTTTCCTCCCGTCTCTCTTCAGAGAAAGTCACTGAGGCAGATTGACAGAGGTCCGCCAGAGGTCCGCACATCCCCTACGGACCGTCCCCACACATCCCCTACGGACCGTCCCCGCACATCCCCTACGGACCGTCCCCCAAGTCCGTCCCCCACTGCGACCCAACCACGGAGGTCACCACACACCCGTTTTGCCCCGGCACACACACGTCCCCTTCTTGCCCTCTCTGTCTCCCCAGAGGTCCCCTTAACCTTCATACTGTCATAACCAGAGCCCTATTCCATATCCAGTGCACTACTTTAGACCAGAGCCCTATTCCATATCCAGTGCACTACTTTAGACCAGAGCCCTATTCCATATCCAGTGCACTACTTTAGACCAGAGCCCTATTCCATATCCAGTGCACTACTTTAGACCAGAGCCCTATTCCATATCCAGTGCACTACTTTAGACCAGAACCCTATTCCATATCCAGTGCACTACTTTAGACCAGAGCCCTATTCCATATCCAGTGCACTACTTTAGACCAGAGCCCTATTCCATATCCAGTGCACTACTTTAGACCAGAGCCCTATTCCATATCCAGTGCACTACTTTAGACCAGAGCCCTATTCCATATCCAGTGCACTACTTTAGACCAGAGCCCTATTCCATATCCAGTGCACTACTTTAGACCAGAGCCCTATTCCATATCCAGTGCACTACTTTAGACCAGAGCCCTATTCCATATCCAGTGCACTACTTTAGACCAGAGCCCTATTCCATATCCAGTGCACTACTTTAGACCAGAGCCCTATTCCATATCCAGTGCACTACTTTAGACCAGAGCCCTATTCCATATCCAGTGCACTACTTTAGACCAGAGCCCTATTCCATATCCAGTGCACTACTTTAGACCAGAGCCCTATTCCATATCCAGTGCACTACTTTAGACCAGAGCCCTATTCCATATCCAGTGCACTACTTTAGACCAGAGCCCAATTCCATATCCAGTGCACTACTTTAGACCAGAGCCCTATTCCATATCCAGTGCACTACTTTAGACCAGAGCCCTATTCCATATCCAGTGCACTACTTTAGACCAGAGCCCTATTCCATATCCAGTGCACCACTAAGTTCTAATGCATTACAATCTCCCAGTGAGGATGTTCTTCCTGATAGCACAACAGGGAGTGTGTTGTGTCAGAACTGGGTCAGTCAGAACAGAATCTTACTCCCAAATAGAACCCTATTCCCTACAAAGTGCACTACTTTTCACTGTAGTGCACGTTATAGGGAATAGGGTGCCATTTGGAACGCAACGAGGTGTAGTGTTACATACAGAGTGACGTTTTAAGTGGTGTGCTGTACATGAGGGCTTAAAGAGAATTCTCACTAAACACACTGTTGTTCTGAACTGAATGAACAAACTGAACCGAACTGAACTGAATTAACAAACTGAATGAACTGAACTGAATGAACTGAACTGAATGATCAAACTGAATGAACTGAACTGAATGATCAAACTGAATGAACTGAACTGAATGATCAAACTGAATGGACTGAACTGAATGAACAAACTGAATGAACTGAACTGAACGAACTGAATGAACAAACTGAACCGAACTGAACTGAATAAACTGAACAAACTGAATGAACTGAACTGAACGAACTGAATGAACAAACTGAACTGAACTGAACTGAACAAACTAAATGAACTGAATGATCAAACTGAATGAACAAACTGAATGATCTGAATGAACAAACTGAACGAACTGAACTGAATAAACTGAATGAACTGAACTGAACGAACTGAACTGAATAAACTGAACTGAACTGAATAAACTGAACTGAACAAACTGAATGAACTGATCTTAACTGAATAAACTGAACGGAATTAACAAACTGAACTGAACTGGACTGAACTGAATGAAGTGAATTGAACTGAACTGAATGAACAAACTGAACTGAACTGAATGAACAAACTGAACTGAACTGAATAAACTGAACTGAACTGAATAAACTGAACTGAACTGAACTGAACTGAACTGAATGAAGTGACCTAAACAAACTGAATGAACTGAACTGAACTGAATGAACAAACAAGGATACAGCAAAGGTCACATCAGTTCCATTTATCAAGGGTCAACAGCAAAAAAGCAAAGTACTGCTTTTAAAGTAGGTTTTGAAGTTGACATCAGATTAATGTCAGGACTTATGTGTTCACAGTGAGCATATAGAGCGCCTTTGGAACCTATTCACACCCCTTGACTTTTTTCACATTTTGTTACATTTCAGCCTCATTCTAAAATGGATTAAATGAAAAAATATCCTCATCAATCTACACATAATACCCCATAGTGACATCACAATACCCTGTAATGACAAAGCTAAAACAGGTTTTTAGAAATGTTTACAAATAAAAAAAATACCTTATTTATATAAGTATTCAGACCCTGTGCTATGATATTCGAAATTGACCTCAGGTGCATCCTGTTTCTACAACTTGATTGGAGTTTACCCGTGGTAATTTCAATTGATTGGACATGATTTGGAAAGACACACACCTGTCTATTTAAGGTCCCACAGTTGACAGTGCATATCAAAGCAAAAACCAAGCCATGAGGTCGAAGGAACTTTTTGTAGAGCTCCGATACAGGATTGTGTCAAAGCACAGATCTGGGGAAGGGTACCAAAAAATGTCTGCCGCATTGAAGGTCCCCAAGAACACAGGGCCTCCATCATTCTTAAATGGAAGAAGTTTAGAACCTCCAAGACTCTTCCTAGAGCTGACCGCCCGGCCAAACTGAGCAATCAGGGAAGAAGAGCCTTGGTCAGGAGGTGACCAAGAACCAGATGGTCACTCTGACAGAGCTCTAGAGTTCCTCCGTGGAGATGGGAGAACATTCCAGAAGGACAACCATCTCTGCAGCACTCCACCAATCAGACCTATATGATAGAGCTGCCCGACAGAAGCCACTCCTCAGTTAAAGGCACCTAAAGACTCTCAGACCATGAGAAACAAGATTCTCTGATCTGATGAAACCAAGATTGAACTCTTTGGCCTGAATGTCAAGCGTCACGTCTGGAGGAAACCTGCACCATCCCTACAGTGAATCATGGTTGTGGCAGCATCACGCTGTGGGGATGTTTTTCAGTGACAGGGACTGGAAGACTAGTCAGGATCAAGGAAAAGATGAACGGAGCAAAGTACAGAGAGATCCTTGATGAAAACCTGCTCCAGAGCGCTCAGGACCTCAGACTGGGGCAAAGGTTCACCTTCCAACAGGACAGCGACACTAAGCACACAGCCAAGACGACGCAGGAGTGGCTTCAAGACAAGTCCCTGAATGTCCTTGAGTGGCCCAGCCAGAGCCCGGACTTGAACCCGATCGACCATCTGTGGAGAGACCTGAAAATAGCTGTGCAGCGACGCTCCCCATCCAACCTGACAGAGCTTGAGAGGATCTGCTGAGAAGAATGGAAGAAACTCCCCAAATACAGGTGTGCCAAGCTTGTAGCGTCATACCCAAGAAGCCTGTAATAACAGCATCAGAAAACGGAATAAATGGTCTGAATACTTATGTAAATGTAATATTTCAAGGGGGGGTTTTGTTATACATTTGCATAAATTTCTTAAAACCTGTTTTTGCATTGTCACTATGGGGTATTGTGTGTAGATTGTTGAGAGATTTTTTTTTGTATTTTTTATCCATTTTTCGAATAAGGCTATAACGTAGCAAAATGTGGAAAAAGTCAAGGTGTCTGAATACTTTCTGAATGCACTGTTCAATGTCTCTAGGGTTACGTCCTGACAGATAGAAAACATGGAGTTTTGAATAACTGTGAGAACATCAACAGGTTTAGGAATGGTATGCATCAACATCTATCTATCTCTCTCTCTCTCTCGCTCTCTCTCTCTCTCTCTATCTCTCTCTCTGTGATAACCACCAGATTAGACCTCTGTCTCTCTCAGTCCCACGTAACAACAAGGCAATAGAAACATCAACATCACTAGGCTGAGAATAGTAATAGTGTCAAAGGGAGGGAACGAGTGAGAACGAAAGAAAGAAATTATGTTTTTTGTTTTCTGTGGCGAACAGAAAGGAAAGTAGGAGGGGTTTACTTGGCAGAGAGTTATGTGTGTGTGTGTCTCTGTGTGTGTGTGTGTGTGTGTGTGTGTGTGTGTGTGTGTGTGTGTGTGTGTGTGTGTGTGTGTGTGTGTGTGTGTGTGTGTGTGTGTGTGTGTGTGTGTGTGTGTGTGTGTGTGTGTGTGTGTGTGTGTGTTGGGTGAGACTGACATTAACACGTCTTGGGTTCCATCCTGCCTGTCTGCTCCTAATGACACTATTATTTAGGCTCCCGAGTGGCGCAGGGGTCTAAGGCACTGCATCGCAGTGCTAGAGGCATTACTACAGACCTGGGTTCGATCCCGGGTGTCTGTGTCGCGACCGGGAGACTCATGAGGGGGCGCACAATTGGCCCAGTGTGGTCCAGGTTAGGGGAGGGTTTGGCCGACCAGGATGCCCTTGTCCCAATCACGCTCTAGCGACTCCTTGTGGTGGGCCGGGCCTCTGTAAGCTGACTCCGGTCACCAATTGTACGGTGTTTCCTCCGACACATAAGGGTGGCTGGCTTCCAGGTTAAGAGAGCAGTGTGTCAAAAAGCGGTGCAGATTGGCAGGGTCGTGTTTCAGAGGATGCATGGCTCTCGACCTTCACCTCTCCCAAGTCCGTACGGGAGTTGCAGCGATGGGACAAGACTGTAACTACCAATTGGATATCATGAAAAAGGGGTTAAAAAGTACACAGAGAGAGTAGAGTAATGGAGATAGTAGAGAAGAGAAAACAGTAGAGAGAGAAAGCGGGGGGACGGGAGGAGGAAGAAAGAGAGAGAGGTCTATCTTTTCTT
>NC_052342.1:24351053-24371053 GCF_016432855.1 Salvelinus namaycush | reverse complement strand
GAAGTTAACAACCTGTTGTTGACGTTAGAGCAGAATTCGTTATGCAGAGAGTACGATAAACATATTATTTTCAAGGGGAGCAGGCCTAGCCCCTTAGTGGTGCTACAGCTCACATGGCCGTGTTGAGGAATCTACACCGTCAACAAGGCCGTGTTGAGGAAACTACACCGTCAACACGGCCCTGTTGAGGAAACTACACCATCAACACAGCCGTGTTGAGGAAACTACACCATCAACACGGCCCTGTTGAGGAATCTACACCGTCAACACGGCCCTGTTGAGGAAACTACACCGTCAACACGGCCCTGTTGAGGAAACTACACCATCAACACAGCCGTGTTGAGGAAACTACACCATCAACACGGCCCTGTTGAGGAATCTACACCATCAACAAGGCCGTGTTGAGGAATCTACACCATCAACAAGGCCGTGTTGAGGAATCTACACCATCAAGGAAACTACACCATCAACACGGCCGTGTTGAGGAATCTACACCATCAAGGAAACTACACCATCAACAAGGCCGTGTTGAGGAAACTACACCATCAACACGGCCGTGTTGAGGAAACTACACCGTCAACACAGCCGTGTTGAGGAATCTACACCGTCAACACAGCCGTGTTGAGGAAACCCTACCGTCAACAAGGCCCTGTTGAGGAAACTACACCGTCAACACGGCCCTGTTGAGGAAACTACACCGTCAACACGGCCCTGTTGAGGAAACCACACCGTCAACACGGCCCTGTTGAGGAAACTACACCATCAACACGGCCCTGTTGAGGAAACTACACCGTCAACACAGCCCTGTTGAGGAAACTACACCATAAACACGGCCGTGTTGAGGAAACTACACCATCAACACGGCCGTGTTGAGGAAACTACACCATCAACACGGTCGTGTTGAGGAAACTACACCATCAACACGGTCCTGTTGAGGAAACTACACCGTCAACACGGCCCTGTTGAGGAAACTACACCGTCAACACGGCCCTGTTGAGGAAACTACACCGTCAACACGGCCCTGTTGAGGAAACTACACCGTCAACACGGCCCTGTTGAGGAAACTACACCGTCAACACGGCCCTGTTGAGGAAACTACACCGTCAACACGGCCCTGTTGAGGAAACTACACCATCAACACGGCCGTGTTGAGGAAACTACACCGTCAACACGGTCCTGTTGAGGAAACTACACCATCAACACGGTCCTGTTGAGGAAACTACACCGTCAACACGGCCGTGTTGAGGAAACTACACCGTCAACAAGGCCGTGTTGAGGAAACTACACCGTCAACACGGCCCTGTTGAGGAAACTACACCGTCAACAAGGCCGTGTTGAGGAAACTACACCATCAACAAGGCCCTGTTGAGGAAACTACACCGTCAACAAGGCCCTGTTGAGGAAACTACACCGTCAACAAGGCCGTGTTGAGGAAACTACACCGTCAACAAGGCCCTGTTGAGGAAACTACACCGTCAACACAGCCGTGTTGAGGAAACTACACCGTCAACACGGCCGTGTTGAGGAAACTACACCGTCAACAAGGCCGCGTTGAGGAAACTACACCGTCAACACGGCCGTGTTGAGGAAACTACACCGTCAACAAGGCCCTGTTGAGGAAACTACACCGTCAACAAGGCCCTGTTGAGGAAACTACACCGTCAACACGGCCCTGTTGAGGAAACTACACCGTCAACAAGGCCCTGTTGAGGAAACTACACCGTCAACACGGCCCTGTTGAGGAAACTACACCGTCAACACGGCCCTGTTGAGGAAACTACACCATCAACAAGGCCCTGTTGAGGAAACTACACCATCAACAAGGCCCTGTTGAGGAAACTACACCGTCAACAAGACCCTGTTGAGGAAACTACACCGTCAACACGGCCCTGTTGAGGAAACTACACCATCAACACGGCCCTGTTGAGGAAACTACACCGTCAACACGGCCCTGTTGAGGAAACTACACCATCAACACGGCCGTGTTGAGGAAACTACACCGTCAACACGGCCCTGTTGAGGAAACTACACCATCAACACGGCCGTGTTGAGGAAACTACACCATCAACACGGTCCTGTTGAGGAAACTACACCATCAACACGGTCCTGTTGAGGAAACTACACCGTCAACACGGCCGTGTTGAGGAAACTACACCGTCAACACGGCCCTGTTGAGGAAACTACACCGTCAACAAGGCCGTGTTGAGGAAACTACACCGTCAACAAGGCCGTGTTGAGGAAACTACACCGTCAACACGGCCCTGTTGAGGAAGCTACACCATCAACACGGCCGTGTTGAGGAAACTACACCGTCAACACGGCCCTGTTGAGGAAACTACACCATCAACACGGCCGTGTTGAGGAAACTACATCATCAACATGGCCGTGTTGAGGAAACTACACCATCAACACGGCCGTGTTGAGGAAACTACACCGTCAACACGGCCCTGTTGAGGAAACTACACCGTCAACACGGCCGTGTTGAGGAAACTACATCATCAACATCTGATCGGATCTTCTATTAAGGGACTGATATCTGATCCTACGTTGCCCAAACTCTCTCAAGAAGAAACCGTTTTATTAGAGTAAACTGTCACTTTATCTGAACTGAAAGCTGCTTGTTTAAATCAGAAGAAAGATTATGCGCCTGGTATTGATGGAATACCTCCTGAACTCATTCTCAACTGTTGGGATGAGTTAAGACCAGTTACTCTTGACTCACTTAACATTGCTGTTGAAAAAGGACAATTACACAGAGACATCAACACAGCTATTATATCCCTAACCCCTAAGAAAGGAAAATACCTCACAAATTCAGTTTAATCAGAACAGAAATGTACATGTGTGCCAAAGTTCTAGCCATGCGCCTAGAGAAAGTTATTAAAGAAGCTCATACATCCTGATCAAACAGGGTTTATTAAAGGTCGTCAGGCAGCCCATAACGTGCTCCACCTGTTCCATGTGGTTGCTGAGGCTTCCAGTCTTGATAACCCAACGTGTGATGTGTTATCATTAGATGCAGAGAACGCCTCTGACCGCTTAGTGTGGGAATTTTTATGGCTTGTTCTTGAACATTTTTGGTGTTGGGGCTAGATTTATACATGTGATCCACACCATGTATGTGAATCTTTCATCTATTATATCTACAGGCACTACCCATTCTAATCCATTTACTATACAACCAGGATGTATATCTACAGGCACTACCCATTCTAATCTATTTACCAGTGGTGTGCCGTGGGCCTGGGGCCTGGGCCTTCAGTGAGGTACTACACAGTCCCACCCGAATGAATCCACCTCATTATGATGCCATGGCTCTAGACACTATACATTTAGACAGAAACGCAGTATAACCAGGCGTTGCGTCACCTTGAAATTGACAAATTGACATTTTTGGGTAAACAGTGTTTACCCAAAAACATGACACAATCAATGAGTCTTTTCAATATTTCCCTTCACCTTTTCATTGTGCAGCTCCGTTGCCCTGCGCGCTTGTTCTTTGAGCTGTAGATCCACTCCGGTGTCCCAAAAAGTATTCAAAAGCACCATTGCTTGTTAGTGCCCAGCCGTACTTTGGTGTCTCGTTGCTGCCTTGGTTAGACAACTCAAGTTTGCAAAGCCAGTGTGGCTCCAAACACCAAATCGATCACTTGCAAATAATAGGCATTCCCAGCAGTACAGTTTGCAGTGTTTCTCGGAGCCAAGGAGCCTGTGAGCCATTGACAGCGCTCGTAGTTGAAACTTTGAAAGTGGCGAGCGAACGAAGCCCTTTCCCGCCTGTGACAGGCTTTGTGGCGTCGGGCGACCTCTCCTTACAATGTCTAACTTTTCTTGAAAAGTTCGTCTTGAGAATGGCGTTATAATTATATCCTCGACCAAATCAATATCTTCTCCTCCTTCCGCCATTGTGGGTTGAAAAAACAGCTTAGTAGTACGCGAATTAATTCGTTTATCAAATTCAGTTTCCTAGATCTCCATAGGACCTGCCTCTCAATATTGGTAATCCAATCAAAAGACGTGCACGCACTACGCCTGCTAGCTGGCTCCTGTGTAACACTGGAGCCAGCCAGCAGGCGTACAATAGCCAACTCTAAAGCTGATTGGTTGACACTAAATTTTCATTTCCATTCACTATAAGCTACAAGCGCCCGCACTGTTGATTCTGAAGGCCTGAGGGCAGATTTTAGACCCCTGGCAACACATGATGGCTGAATATGATTGGATAAAAGATCTAACATAAAGACCAGCCCTCCAAATCTCAACCTGGGGCTGGAAGCAGTGCAACCAAGAGGAAAGCTATGAAATGAAGAGTATAACTTTTACTCTGGGGAATAATTTAATACATATTTGTGGGAAAATATATTTAAAAAAAATTATATTCTGATGATGTTTAGGCCAGCAGAGAAGGCCTTGCAGGCCCTGACGGCCCACCACTGCTATTTTATATACAACCAGCATGTAACATACAGGCACTACCCATTCTAATCCATTTACTATATAACCAGCATGTAAACATACAGGCACTACCCATTCTAATCCATTTACTATACAACCAGGATGTAAACATACAGGCACTACCCATTCTAATCCATTTACTATACAACCAGGATGTAAACATACAGGCACTACCCATTCTAATCCATTTACTATACAACCAGGATGTAAACCTACAGGCACTACCCATTCTAATACAATTACTATACAACCAGCATGTATATCTACAGGCACTACCCATTCTAATCCATTTACTATACAACCAGCATGTATATCTACAGGCACTACCCATTCTAATCCATTTACTATACAACCAGCATGTATATCTACAGGCACTACCCATTCTAATCCATTTACTATACAACCAGGATGTATATCTACAGGCACTACCCATTCTAATCCATTTACTATACAACCAGCATGTATATCTACAGGCACTACCCATTCTAATCCATTTACTATACAACCAGGATGTATATCTACAGGCACTACCCATTCTAATCAATTTACTATATAACCAGGATGTATATCTACAGGCACTACCCATTCTAATACATTTACTATATAACCAGGATGTAAACATACAGGCACTACCCATTCTAATCCATTTACTATATAACCAGGATGTAAACATACAGGCACTACCCATTCTAATACATTTACTATACAACCAGGATGTAAACCTACAGGCACTACCCATTCTAATCCATTTACTATACAACCAGGATGTATATCTACAGGCACTACCCATTCTAATCCATTTACTATACAACCAGGATGTAAACATACAGGCTCTACCCATTCTAATCCATTTACTATACAACCAGGATGTAAACCTACAGGCACTACCCATTCTAATCCATTTACTATACAACCAGGATGTATATCTACAGGCACTACCCATTCTAATCCATTTACTATACAACCAGGATGTATATCTACAGGCACTACCCATTCTAATCCATTTACTATACAACCAGGATGTAAACCTACAGGCACTACCCATTCTAATCCATTTACTATACAACCAGGATGTAAACCTACAGGCACTACCCATTCTAATCCATTTACTATACAACCAGGATGTATATCTACAGGCACTACCCATTCTAATACATTTACTATACAACCAGCATGTAAACATACAGGCACTACCCATTCTAATCCATTTACTATACAACCAGGATGTAAACCTACAGGCACTACCCATTCTAATCTGTTTACTATACAACCAGGATGTGAACATACAGGCACTACCCATTCTAATCCATTTACTATACAACCAGGATGTATATCTACAGGCACTACCCATTCTAATCCATTTACTATATAACCAGGATGTAAACATACAGGCACTACCCATTCTAATCCATTTACTATATAACCAGGATGTATATCTACAGGCACTACCCATTCTAATCCATTTACTATATAACCAGGATGTAAACATACAGGCACTACCCATTCTAATCCATTTACTATACAACCAGGATGTAAACCTACAGGCACTACCCATTCTAATCCATTTACTATACAACCAGGATGTATATCTACAGGCACTACCCATTCTAATCTATTTACTATACAACCAGCATGTAAACATACAGGCACTACCCATTCTAATCCATTTACTATATAACCAGGAGGTATATCTACAGGCACTACCAATTCTAATCCATTTACTATACAACCAGGATGTGAACATACAGGCACTACCCATTCTAATCCATTTATTATACAACCAGGATGTAAACCTACAGGCACTACCCATTCTAATCCATTTACTATACAACCAGGATGTGAACATACAGGCACTACCCATTCTAATCCATTTATTATATAACCAGGATGTATATCTACAGGCACTACCCATTCTAATCCATTTACTATACAACCAGGATGTAAACATACAGGCAGTACCCATTCTAATCCATTTACTATACAACATACAGGCACTACCCATTCTAATACATTTACTATACAACCAGGATGTAAACCTACAGGCACTACCCATTCTAATCCATTTACTATACAACCAGGATGTATATCTACAGGCACTACCCATTCTAATCCATTTACTATACAACCAGGATGTAAACATACAGGCTCTACCCATTCTAATCCATTTACTATACAACCAGGATGTAAACCTACAGGCACTACCCATTCTAATCAATTTACTATACAACCAGGATGTATATCTACAGGCACTACCCATTCTAATCCATTTACTATACAACCAGGATGTATATCTACAGGCACTACCCATTCTAATCCATTTACTATACAACCAGGATGTAAACCTACAGGCACTACCCATTCTAATCCATTTACTATACAACCAGGATGTAAACCTACAGGCACTACCCATTCTAATCCATTTACTATACAACCAGGATGTATATCTACAGGCACTACCCATTCTAATACATTTACTATACAACCAGCATGTAAACATACAGGCACTACCCATTCTAATCCATTTACTATACAACCAGGATGTAAACCTACAGGCACTACCCATTCTAATCCATTTACTATACAACCAGGATGTGAACATACAGGCACTACCCATTCTAATCCATTTACTATACAACCAGGATGTATATCTACAGGCACTACCCATTCTAATCCATTTACTATATAACCAGGATGTAAACATACAGGCACTACCCATTCTAATCCATTTACTATATAACCAGGATGTATATCTACAGGCACTACCCATTCTAATCCATTTACTATATAACCAGGATGTAAACATACAGGCACTACCCATTCTAATCCATTTACTATACAACCAGGATGTAAACCTACAGGCACTACCCATTCTAATCCATTTACTATACAACCAGGATGTATATCTACAGGCACTACCCATTCTAATCTATTTACTATACAACCAGCATGTAAACATACAGGCACTACCCATTCTAATCCATTTACTATATAACCAGGAAGTATATCTACAGGCACTACCAATTCTAATCCATTTACTATACAACCAGGATGTGAACATACAGGCACTACACATTCTAATCCATTTACTATACAACCAGGATGTAAACCTACAGGCACTACCCATTCTAATCCATTTACTATACAACCAGGATGTGAACATACAGGCACTACCCATTCTAATCCATTTACTATATAACCAGGATGTATATCTACAGGCACTACCCATTCTAATCCATTTACTATACAACCAGGATGTAAACATACAGGCACTACCCATTCTAATCCATTTACTATACAACCAGGATGTAAACCTACAGGCACTACCCATTCTAATCCATTTACTATATAACCAGGATGTAAACATACAGGCACTACCCATTCTAATCCATTTACTATACAACCAGGATGTAAACATACAGGCACTACCCATTCTAATCCATTTACTATACAACCAGCATGTAAACATACAGGCACTACCCATTCTAATCCATTTACTATACAACCAGGATGTATATCTACAGGCACTACCCATTCTAATCCATTTACTATACAACCAGCATGTAAACATACAGGCACTACCCATTCTAATCCATTTACTATACAACCAGGATGTATATTTACAGGCACTACCCATTCTAATCCATTTACTATACAACCAGGATGTATATCTACAGGCACTACCCCTTCTAATCCATTTACTATACAACCAGGATGTATATCTACAGGCACTACCCATTCTAATCCATTTACTATACAACCAGGATGTATATCTACAGGCACTACCCATTCTAATCCATTTCCTATACAACCAGGATGTAAACCTACAGGCACTACCCATTCTAATCCATTTACTATACAACCAGGATGTATATCTACAGGCACTACCCATTCTAATCCATTTACTATATAACCAGGATGTAAACCTACAGGCACTACCCATTCTAATCCATTTACTATACAACCAGGATGTATATCTACAGGCACTACCCATTCTAATACATTTACTATATAACCAGGATGTAAACATACAGGCACTACCCATTCTAATCCATTTACTATATAACCAGGATGTATATCTACAGGTTCTACCCATTCTAATACATTTACTATATAACCAGCATGTATATCTACAGACACTACCCATTCTAATCGATTTACTATACAACCAGCATGTATATCTACAGGCACTACCCATTCTAATCCATTTACTATATAACCAGGATGTATATCTACAGGTTCTACCCATTCTAATACATTTACTATATAACCAGCATGTATATCTACAGGCACTACCCATTCTAATCCATTTACTATACAACCAGGATGTATATCTACAGGCACTACCCATTCTAATCCATTTACTATACAACCAGGATGTATATCTACAGGCACTACCCATTCTAATCCATTTACTATATAACCAGGATGTAAACATACAGGCACTACCCATTCTAATCCATTTACTATATAACCAGGATGTATATCTACAGGCACTACCCATTCTAATCCATTTACTATATAACCAGGATGTATATCTACAGGCACTACCCATTCTAATCCATTTACTATACAACCAGGATGTAAACATACAGGCACTACCCATTCCAATCCATTTACTTACTGACTTTATTGTCCCCATGGGGAAATGTTGTTGCAGTGTCATGTACACATTTAAAGTGCCGTTTAAATACAAAACAAATTGACAATACAACTTTCATAACAGTTACATACCAATATATATACAGTATATTTTTTTATGTATCAAAAAAGACTAGCCTGCTGGTCTTACTGGGTGGATAGGAACATTAACCTGCTGGTCTTCCTGGGTGGATAGGAACATTAGCCTGCTGGCCTTACTGGGTGGATAGGAACATTAGCCTGCTGGTCTTACTGAGTCTATAGGAACATTAGCCTGCTGGTCTTACTGAGTCTGTAGGAACATTAGCCTGCTGGTCTTACTGAGTCTATAGGAACATTAGCCTGCTGGTCTTACTGAGTGGATAGGAACATTAGCCTGCTGGTCTTACTGGGTGGATAGGAACATTAGCCTGCTGGCCTTACTGGGTCAATAGGAACATTAGCCTGCTGGTCTTACTGGGTCAATAGGAACATTAGCCTGCTGGCCTTACTGAGTGGATAGGAACATTAGCCTGCTGGTCTTACTGAGTGGATAGGAACATTAGCCTGCTGGTCTTACTGGGTGGATAGGAACATTAGCCTGCTGGTCTTACTGAGTGGATAGGAACATTAGCCTGCTGGCCTTACTGGGTGGATAGGAACATTAGCCTGCTGGTCTTACTGAGTGGATAGGAACATTAGCCTGCTGGTCTTACTGAGTGGATAGGAACATTAGCCTGCTGGCCTTACTGGGTGGATAGGAACATTAGACTGCTGGTTTTACTGAGTCTATAGGAACATTAGCCTGCTGGCCTTACTGGGTCAATAGGAACATTAGCCTGCTGGTCTTACTGGGTCGATAGGAACATTAGCCTGCTGGTCTTACTGAGTGGATAGGAACATTAGCCTGCTGGTCTTACTGGGTGGATAGGAACATTAGCCTGCTGGCCTTACTGTGTCTATAGGAACATTAGCCTGCTGGTCTTACTGAGTGGATAGGAACATTAGCCTGCTGGTCTTACTGGGTGGATAGGAACATTAGCCTGCTGGCCTTACTGTGTCTATAGGAACATTAGCCTGCTGGTCTTACTGAGTGGATAGGAACATTAGCCTGCTGTCCTTACTGGGTAGATAGGAACATTAGCCTGCTGGTCTTACTGGGTCAATAGGAACATTAGCCTGCTGGCCTTACTGGGTAGATAGGAACATTAGCCTGCTGGTCTTACTGGGTGGATAGGAACATTAGCCTGCTGTCCTTACTGGGTCGATAGGAACATTAGCCTGCTGGTCTTACTGGGTAGATAGGAACATTAGCCTGCTGGTCTTACTGGGTAGATAGGAACATTAGCCTGCTGGTCTTACTGGGTGGATAGGAACATTAGCCTGCTGTCCTTACTGGGTCGATAGGAACATTAGCCTGCTGGTCTTACTGGGTCAATAGGAATATTAGCCTGCTGGTCTTACTGGGTAGATAGGAACATTAGCCTGCTGGTCTTACTGGGTAGATAGGAACATTAGCCTGCTGGTCTTACTGGGTCAATAGGAACATTAGCCTGCTGTCCTTACTGGGTGGATAGGAACATTAGCCTGCTGGCCTTACTGAGTGGATAGGAACATTAGCCTGCTGGCCTTACTGAGTGGATAGGAACATTAGCCTGCTGTCCTTACTGAGTGGATAGGAACATTAGCCTGCTGTCCTTACTGAGTGGATAGGAACATTAGCCTGCTGGCCTTACTGAGTGGATAGGAACATTAGCCTGCTGTCCTTACTGAGTCTATAGGAACATTAGCCTGCTGGCCTTACTGAGTGGATAGGAACATTAGCCTGCTGGCCTTACTGAGTGGATAGGAACATTAGCCTGCTGGCCTTACTGAGTGGATAGGAACATTAGCCTGCTGTCCTTACTGAGTCTATAGGAACATTAGCCTGCTGGCCTTACTGGGTGGATAGGAACATTAGCCTGCTGGCCTTACTGGGTGGATAGGAACATTAGCCTGCTGGCCTTACTGGATGGATAGGAACATTAGCCTGCTGGTCTTACTGAGTCTATAGGAACATTAGCCTGCTGGCCTTACTGAGTCTATAGGAACATTAGCCTGCTGGCCTTACTGAGTCTATAGGAACATTAGCCTGCTGGCCTTACTGAGTCTATAGGAACATTAGCCTGCTGTCCTTACTAGGTGGATAGGAACATTAACCTGCTGTCCTTACTGAGTGGATAGGAACATTAGCCTGCTGGCCTTACTGAGTCTATAGGAACATTAGCCTGCTGGCCTTACTGGGTCGATAGGAACATTAGCCTGCTGGCCTTACTGGGTCGATAGGAACATTAGCCTGCTGGTCTTACTGGGTGGATAGGAACATTAGCCTCCTGGTCTTACTGGGTGGATAGGAACATTAGCCTGCTGGCCTTACTGGGTCGATAGGAACATTAGCCTGCTGGCCTTACTGGGTCGATAGGAACATTAGCCTGCTGGTCTTACTGGGTGGATAGGAACATTAGCCTGCTGGCCTTACTGAGTCAATAGGAACATTAGCCTGCTGGCCTTACTGGGTCGATAGGAACATTAGCCTGCTGGCCTTACTGGGTCGATAGGAACATTAGCCTGCTGGTCTTACTGAGTCTATAGGAACATTAGCCTGCTGGCCTTACTGGGTGGATAGGAACATTAGCCTGCTGGTCTTACTGGGTGGATAGGAACATTAGCCTGCTGGCCTTACTGAGTCGACAGGAACATTAGCCTGCTGGTCTTACTGAGTCTATAGGAACATTAGCCTGCTGGCCTTACTGAGTCTATAGGAACATTAGCCTGCTGGCCTTACTGAGTGGATAGGAACATTAGCCTGCTGGCCTTACTGAGTCGACAGGAACATTAGCCAGCTGGCCTTACTGGGTGGATAGGAACATTAGCCTGCTGGCCTTACTGAGTCGACAGGAACATTAGCCTGCTGGCCTTACTGGGTCGATAGGAACATTAGCCTGCTGGCCTTACTGGGTCGATAGGAACATTAGCCTGCTGGTCTTACTGGGTGGATAGGAACATTAGCCTGCTGGCCTTACTGAGTCAATAGGAACATTAGCCTGCTGGCCTTACTGGGTCGATAGGAACATTAGCCTGCTGGCCTTACTGGGTCGATAGGAACATTAGCCTGCTGGTCTTACTGAGTCTATAGGAACATTAGCCTGCTGGCCTTACTGGGTGGATAGGAACATTAGCCTGCTGGTCTTACTGGGTGGATAGGAACATTAGCCTGCTGGCCTTACTGAGTCGACAGGAACATTAGCCTGCTGGTCTTACTGAGTCTATAGGAACATTAGCCTGCTGGCCTTACTGAGTCTATAGGAACATTAGCCTGCTGGCCTTACTGAGTGGATAGGAACATTAGCCTGCTGGCCTTACTGAGTCGACAGGAACATTAGCCAGCTGGCCTTACTGGGTGGATAGGAACATTAGCCTGCTGGCCTTACTGAGTCGACAGGAACATTAGCCTGCTGGCCTTACTGGGTGGATAGGAACATTAGCCTGCTGGCCTTACTGAGTGGATAGGAACATTAGCCTGCTGGCCTTACTGGGTGGATAGGAACATTAGCCTGCTGGCCTTACTGAGTGGATAGGAACATTAGCCTGCTGGCCTTACTGGGTGGATAGGAACATTAGCCTGCTGGCCTTACTGGGTGGATAGGAACATTAGCCTGCTGGCCTTACTGAGTCTATAGGAACATTAGCCTGCTGGTCTTACTGAGTGGATAGGAACATTAGCCTGCTGGCCTTACTGGGTGGATAGGAACATTAGCCTGCTGGCCTTACTGAGTGGATAGGAACATTAGCCTGCTGGTCTTACTGGGTGGATAGGAACATTAGCCTGCTGGCCTTACTGGGTCGATAGGAATATTAGCCTGCTGTCCTTACTGGGTAGATAGGAACATTAGCCTGCTGTCCTTACTGGGTCGATAGGAACATTAGCCTGCTGGTCTTACTGGGTCAATAGGAATATTAGCCTGCTGGTCTTACTGGGTAGATAGGAACATTAGCCTGCTGGTCTTACTG
Organism: Salvelinus namaycush; assembly: GCF_016432855.1. Taxonomy (NCBI): domain Eukaryota; kingdom Metazoa; phylum Chordata; class Actinopteri; order Salmoniformes; family Salmonidae; genus Salvelinus; species Salvelinus namaycush. The sequence continues at coordinate 24,357,931 of NC_052342.1, read as the reverse complement.
GGTAGATAGGAACATTAGCCTGCTGGTCTTACTGGGTCAATAGGAACATTAGCCTGCTGTCCTTACTGGGTGGATAGGAACATTAGCCTGCTGGCCTTACTGAGTGGATAGGAACATTAGCCTGCTGGCCTTACTGAGTGGATAGGAACATTAGCCTGCTGTCCTTACTGAGTGGATAGGAACATTAGCCTGCTGTCCTTACTGAGTGGATAGGAACATTAGCCTGCTGGCCTTACTGAGTGGATAGGAACATTAGCCTGCTGTCCTTACTGAGTCTATAGGAACATTAGCCTGCTGGCCTTACTGAGTGGATAGGAACATTAGCCTGCTGGCCTTACTGAGTGGATAGGAACATTAGCCTGCTGGCCTTACTGAGTGGATAGGAACATTAGCCTGCTGTCCTTACTGAGTCTATAGGAACATTAGCCTGCTGGCCTTACTGGGTGGATAGGAACATTAGCCTGCTGGCCTTACTGGGTGGATAGGAACATTAGCCTGCTGGCCTTACTGGATGGATAGGAACATTAGCCTGCTGGTCTTACTGAGTCTATAGGAACATTAGCCTGCTGGCCTTACTGAGTCTATAGGAACATTAGCCTGCTGGCCTTACTGAGTCTATAGGAACATTAGCCTGCTGGCCTTACTGAGTCTATAGGAACATTAGCCTGCTGTCCTTACTAGGTGGATAGGAACATTAACCTGCTGTCCTTACTGAGTGGATAGGAACATTAGCCTGCTGGCCTTACTGAGTCTATAGGAACATTAGCCTGCTGGCCTTACTGGGTCGATAGAACATTAGCCTGCTGGCCTTACTGGGTCGATAGGAACATTAGCCTGCTGGTCTTACTGGGTGGATAGGAACATTAGCCTCCTGGTCTTACTTACTGGGTGGATAGGAACATTAGCCTGCTGGCCTTACTGGGTCGATAGAACATTAGCCTGCTGGCCTTACTGGGTCGATAGGAACATTAGCCTGCTGGTCTTACTGGGTGGATAGGCATTAGCCTGCTGGCCTTACTGAGTCAATAGGAACATTAGCCTGCTGGCCTTACTGGGTCGATAGGAACATTAGCCTGCTGGCCTTACTGGGTCGATAGGAACATTAGCCTGCTGGTCCTTACTGAGTCTATAGGAACCACAATCCTGTTGTATAGTAATAGATAGAATGGGTAGTTGCCTGTAGGTTTTACATCCTGGTTGTATAGTAAAAATGGATTAGAATGGGTAGTGCCTGTAGGTTTACATTGTGGTTATATGGTAAATAGACAAAATAAGTGGACATGTGTTAAAGCACTGCGCTGAACAATTGGCTGGTGTTTTTACAGAAATTTTCCAATCCTCACTCGACAGGCAACACGTGCCAGTTTTGTGGAAAAACTCAATAATTATACAAATTCCTAAAGCATCTAATCCCTCTGTGCTGAATGACTACCATTCATCTAACCCCTCTGTGCTGAATGTCGCCTTGACATCCTTAGTAATGAAATGCCTTGAGAAACTTGTGAAAAGTCATATTCTCAGCGTCAACCAGAAGCTTCTCGACCCATTTCAGTTTGCCTATCAGACCAGCAGAGGAGTTGATGATGCCATTCTTCCCCTCCTTAACATGGTCTATAGACATCTAGAGGGGGCAAATTCCCATGTCAGGGTTCTGTTTTGTTGACTTTTCTTCTGCCTTCAACCCATGCAGCCTTCATTCTGGCACAGAGACGCATTTGGACATCTCCTTAGATGGGGGGCTGGTTTGTGGCGGTTGAACTTCCTGAGCCAACGCTCACAGCGAGTCAAATAGGTCCCCACGTGGTCGGACCTACCAACACCAACACGCTCTCCTCAGGGATGTGTTTTGTTCCCCACTTCGGGTACACTTGTACACTAATAGTGTTGTACTAGTTCCCAGCCTGACAGACACCTCGTTAGTTCGCTGATGACACTGCTTGATCAGCCTGTTGCAATGATACAAGGAACATCTGCCCGTCCTAGAGCCTTTGTAAGTGGTGTGAGGAATCACACTTGGTTTCATCAAATACCACAATACCAAAGAAGATGTGCATAACTTCAGAAGTGTAAACAACACCTACCTCTGCAAACATCCTATCAGAGGTCCAGAATATAGAAATTGTAGAGGAATACAAATACCTGCGTGTCCTCTTGGACAATAAGCTTCCGTGGAGTAATGGACAGACCTGATCTAACAAAAAGAGCCAACAGAGACTGTACTTTCTCAAAAGCCTTGAATATTTTAATGTAGACTGTACTATACTGACTCTCTTTTACAAATCTTTCATTGAGATGGTATTTAACTTTTTGTATTGTTTGTTTGGTTTGGGAATGCCACTGTCAGCGCAGAGAAATAATGCTGAGAAGGATTATTACCACAGCAAGCAAGGTACTTGAGTCAAACAGACATTGCCTGTATGAGATCTTTACAGGTCAGATAGGACCCTCCGCAAGCTCACAATAATTTTAGACCCAGCCACCCTGTACCCCCGACTTGTGAATCTACTCCGCTCTGGCGCAGGTATAGGGCACCCTCAGCAGGAAAAACAGAACTAGACAGTACTTTGTGCCAGGTGTGATATCCCTCCTAAATACCCCGGGCTAATGTTCCTATCCACCCGTAAGCCCTCAGGCTAATGTTCCTTATCCACCCCGTACGGCACAGCTAATGTTCCTATAGACTCAGTAGACCAGCAGGCTAATGTTCCTATCCACTCAAGTAAGACTCGCAGCTAATGTTCCCTATCCACCCAGTAAGGCCATCAGCTAATGTTTTCCTATTCCACCCAGTAAGACCAGCAGGCTAATGTTCCTACCACTACCAGTAAGACACACAGCTAATGTTCCTACCACTCAGTAAACCACAGGCCTAATGTTCCTATTCGACCCAGTAATGACAGCAGGCCTAATGTTCCTATTCCACCAGTAATACCATCGGCTAATGTTTCCTATCTACCCAGTATGCCAGCCTGCTAATGTTCCTATTGACCCAGTAGCCTCAGCAGGCTAATGCTCCTATCTACCCAGTAAGGACAGCAGGCGAATATTCCTATCGACCCAGTAAAAAAAGAAAGTCCGCAGGCTAATGTTTCCTATCCACCCAGTAAGACCACAGGCTAATGTTCCTACCACTCCAGTAAGGCAGCAGTCTATGTTCCTATCCACCCCGTAAGCCAGCAGGCTATGTTCCTATCCACGCTCGGTAAGACCAGCAGGCTAATGTTCCTATAGACTCAGTAAGGCCAGCAGGCTTAATGTTTTCCTATCCACCCAGTAGGCCAGCATGCTAATGTTCCTATCCACCCAGTGAATGCCAGCAGGCTAATGTTCCTAATCCACTCATAAGGCCAGCAGGCTAATGTTCCTATCCACCCATTAAAGCCAGCAGGCTAATGTTCTATCCACCTCAGAAGGCCAGCAGCTAATGTTCCTATCCACCCAGTAAGGCCACATCTGAAGTTCCTGTCGACTCAGTAAGGCCAGCAGGCTAAGTTCCTTATCCACCCATAAGGCCAGCTGGCTAATTTTCCTGTCGACTCAGTAAGGCCAGCAGGCTAATGTTCCTATCCACTCAGTAAGGCTCAGCAGCTAATGTTCCTATAGACTCGTAAGCCAGCAGGCTAATGTTCCTATAGACTCAGTAAGACCAGCAGCTAAATGTTCGCTGTCGACTCAGTAAGGCCAGCAGGCTAATGTTCCTATCCACTCCGAGTAAGAGACCAGCAGGCTAATGTGCCTATCCACCCAGTAAGGCCAGCAGGCTAATGTTTCTATAAGACTCAGTAAGACCAGCAGGCGAATGTTTTTCCTATCGACCAGTAAGGCCAGCAGGCTAATGTTCCTATCGACCCAGTAATGCCAGCAGGCTAATGTTCCTATTGACTCAAGTAAGGCCCAGCAGGCTAATTGTTCCTATCCACCCATAAGACCGCAGGCTAATGTTCCTATCGACCCCAGTAAGGCCCACAGGCTTAATGTTCCTATCGACCCAGTAAGGCCAGCAGGCTAATGTTCCTTCGACTCATTAAGCGCAGCAGGCTAATGTTCCTATCCACCCAGTAAGGCAGCTTGGCTAATGTTCCTGTCGAGCTCAGTAAGGCAGCAGGCTAATGTTCCTATCCACGCAGTAAGGCCACAGCTATGTTTCCTATAGACTCGTAGGCCATCAGGCTGAATGTTCCTATATACTCAGTAAGACCACAGGCTAATGTTCCTGTCGACTCAGTAAGGCCACAGGCTAATGTTCCTATCCACCCAGTAAAGACCAGCAGGCTAATGTTCCTATCCTCACCAGTTAAGGGCCAGCAGGCTAATGTTCCTATGACTCAGTAAGACCAGTCAGGCTAAATGTTCCTATCGACCCATAAGCAAGCAGGCTAATGTTCCTATCGCCCAGTAATGCCAGCAGGCTATGTTTCCTTTGACTCAGTAAGGCGCATCATGCTCAATGTTCCATCCACCCAGTAAGACCAGCAGGCTATGTTCCTATCGACCCGTAAGCCAGCAGGCTAATGTTCCTATCGACCAGTAAGGCCAGCAGGCTAAATGTTCCTACCACCCATAAGACCAGGAGGCTAATGTTTTCCTATCCACCCAGTAAGACCGCAGCTAATGTTCCTATCGCCATAAGGCCAGCAGGCTATGTCCTTATCGACCCAGTAAGGCCAGCAGGCTAATGGTTCCTATAACTTCAGTAGGCCAGCAGGCTAATGTTCCTACCACTCAGTAAGGACAGCAGGTTAATGTTCCTATCCACCTAGTAAGACAGCAGCTAATGTTCCTATAGGGGGGACTCATTAGGCCAGCAGGCTGAATGTTCCTTATAGACTCAGTAAGGCCAGCAGGCTAATGTGTTCCTATAGACTCAGTAAGGCCAGCAGGCTAATTTCCTATAGACTCAGTAAGACCAGCAGGATAATGTTCCTATCCATCAGTAAGGCAGCAGCTAATGTTTCCTATCCACCCAGTAAAGGACAGCAGGCTAATGTTCACTATCCACCCAGTAAGGCCACAGGCTAATTTTTCCTATAGACTCAGTAAGGACAGCAGGCTAATGTTCTATCCACTCAGTAAGGCCAGCCAGGCTAATGTTCCTATCCACGTTCAGTAAGGCCAGCATGCTAATGTTCCTATCAACCTCATTAGGCATCCAGGCTAATCTTTCCTATAGACTCATAAGGACAGCAGGCTAATGTTCCTATCCACTAGTAAGGGGGCCTCATCAGGCTAATGTTCCTATCCACTCAAGTAAAGGCAGCTAGGCCTAATGTTCCTATCCACTCAGTAAGGACGCAGGCTAATGTTCCTATCCACTCAGTAAGGCCAGCATGCTTAATGTTTCCTATCCACTCAGTAAGGCCAGCGCTAATGTTCCTATCCACCCAGTAAGGACAGCAGGCTAATGTTCCTATTGACCCCAGTAAGACCAGCAGGCTATGTTCCTATCTTACCCGTAAGACCAGCAGGCTAATGTTTCCTATCTACCCGCAGTAATACAGCAGGCTAATATTCCATTGACCCAGTAAGAACCAGCAGGCTATGTTCCTATCGACCAGTAACGACAGTCATGCTAATGTTCCTATCTACCGAGTAAGGACAGCAGGCTAATATTCCTATCGAGCCCGTAAGGTCCCAGCAGGCTAAATGTTCACTAATCCACCCAGTAAGACCAGCAGGCTAATGTTCCTATCCTCTCATTAAGGCCAGCAGGCTAATTTCTATCCACCCAGTAAGGCCTAGCAGGTAATTTTCCTATCACATCAGTAGACCATCAGGCTAATGTTCCTATAGAACGCAGTAAGGCCAGCAGGCTAATGTTCCTATCCACGCCAGTAAGCCAGCAGGCTAATGTTGCCTAATCCACCCAGTATGCCGCAGGCTAATGTTTCCTATCCACGCAGTAAGGCCATCAGGCTAATGTTCCTATCCACCCAGTAAGGCCAGAGCTAATGTTTTCCTATCCACTCAGTAAGGCCAGCAGGCTAATGTTTTCCTATCCACCCAGTCAAAGCCAGCATGCTATTTCCTGTCGACTTAGTAAGGCCCGCAGGCTAATGTTCCTATCCACCCAGTAAGGCCGCTGGCTAGGTTTTCCTGTCGACTCCAGTAAGGGCCAGCAGGCTAATGTTCTCCTAATCCTCAGTAAAGCCTAGCAGGCTAATGGTGTCCTATAGACTCGTTAAGGCCAGCAGGCTAATGTTCCCTATAGACTCGTAAGACCAGCGGATAATGTTCCTGTCGACTCAGTAGGCCAGCAGGCTATGTTTCCTACCACTCCATTAAGAGACCAGTCAGTCTAATGTTCCTATCCACGCCAGAAGGCCATAGCAGGCTAATGTTCCTATAGACTCAGTAGACCGCAGGCTAATGTTCCTATCGACCCAGTAAGGCCGCAGGCTAATGTTCCTATCGACCCAGTAATGCACACAGGCTAATGTTCCTATTGACTCAGTACGGCCAGCAGGCTAATTTCCTATCCACCCATTAAAAATGTAAGACCATCAGCTAATGTTTCTATCGACCCAGTAAGGCCACCAGGCTAATGTTCCCTATTCGACCCAGTAGGCCGCAGGCGAATGTTCCTGTCGACATCGTAAGCCTAGCAGGCTAATGTTCCTATCCACCCAGTAAGGCCAGCGGCTAATGTCCTGTCGGCTCAGTAAGGCCAGCAGGCTAATGTTCCTATCCACCAGTAAGGCCCAGCAGCTATGTTCCTATAGACTCAGTAGTCCGAGCAGGCTAATGTTCCTATAGACTCAGTAAGCCAGCAGGCTATGTTCCTGTCGACTCAAGTAAGGCAGCAGCCAATGTTCCTATCCACCCAGTAAGACCAGCAGGCTAATGTTCCTATCCACCCAGTAAGGCCAGCAGGCTAATGT
>NC_052342.1:24349726-24350953 GCF_016432855.1 Salvelinus namaycush | reverse complement strand
CGTTGTTGACTTTGTTTGAAAGTGTTGCTGGCTAGGTAGCCTCGATAACTGGCTAGGTAACCTCGATAACTGGCTAGATAATACTCTAAACTACACAATTATCTTAGATACAAAGACAGCAAAGACAACTATGTAGCTAGCTAAAACTACACTAATCAAATCGTTCCGTTGTACTGTTTCGGTAGAAGTTGGCTAGCTGGCTAGCTAGCAGTGTTGACAACTTAGGACGGCGAAAATAGCTGGCTAGCTGACTTTGTTTGAAAGTGGAGCTGGCTAGGTAACCTCGATAACTGGCTAGATAATTACTCTAAACTACACAATTATCTTAGATACAAAGACAGCAAAGACAACATATAGCTAGCTAACACTACACTAATCAAATCGTTCCGTTGTAATGATTCGGTAGAAGTTGGCTAGCTGGCTAGCTAGCAGTGTTGACAACGTTAGAAGATTCGATAATTCGATAATAATCTAAACTACACAATTATCTTTGATACAAAGACGGCTATGTAGCTAGCTAAGAAAAAAGTGCTAAGATCAAACAAATCAAACCGTTGTACTGTAATGAAATTAAATTAAATGTAATACTACCTGTGGAGCGAAGCGAAATGCGACTACTCGCTCCAACCCGGAAGTCCAGAGTAGTCCAGAGTAGAGACCCTGGTAATTAAAGGGTGAGGGGTTACTGGTTTAGTTTGGGGATGTATAGAGAGTAGAGACCCTGGTAATTAAAGGGTGAGGTGTTACTAGTTTAGTTTGGGGATGTATAGAGAGTAGAGACCCTGGTAATTAAAGGGTGAGGGGTTACTAGTTTAGTTTGGGGATGTATAGAGAGTAGAGACTCTGGTAATTAAAGGGTGAGGGGTTACTGGTTTAGTTTGGGGATGTATAGAGAGTAGAGACTCTGGTAATTAAAGGGTGAGGGGTTACTGGTTTAGTTTGGGGATGTATAGTTTTGTTCCAATGGTGTTTAAACTACAGGTAAATCTGCAGAGCAATGCACTTTGTCATAGTGAGGGAGGGAGAGGTAACTTTTTATTACTTACTATTAGACTCCTTTATACAGTCATAAAATAGGTTGCAAAATATATCTTGACATTATGGGTTTGAGACATCCCTTTTTAAAGTGATAAGGGAGAGACAGATGGAGTGTTTTGAATGTTGTGGGTCGGGGGTCGATACAGAGAGGGGAGCATGGATCCAACGTTTCAATGAACCTGGAGGAGA